>NC_056726.1:1264580821-1264823321 GCF_019279795.1 Protopterus annectens
ACTGGAGCACATCCTCATGTTCCCTTTTTTAAAAGGGATACTACCACCCCAGTTAATCATTTCAGAAGAACTTTGTTTGCCTTTGATGCAATAATGAAAAGGTGTCTTAACCATGATACCCCAACAACATTCAGTGATCAGATCTCATCCATTAATTCAAACTTCCACTAAAGATAAGTTGAATCATTACAGTGATCTCACCCACAGAAATGGATCCAATGCCCAAGTTATTTACTTACTTTTTGTTAATCTCCCAGGGGACAACAGGACTTGAGAACCCTCCATTTTAAAAGTTAAATCCTGAAGTGCTGACTGAAATGCTACGGTTTCTATGGTGAAAAATAACTGCTCTGCTGAACTTTAGAATCCGTATGTACCATATCTAGCTCATTCATTCATTCATTCATTCTCCAATTACCACCTTAATCCAGTTCATATTCACAGGGACCCATACACAAAGAAATAAACACACACACACACATACACAGACACACGATTCATGTCACAGGACTGAAGGTCAAACCACTTAAAGCCAAGCTACTGAAAGCAATATAGTAAAGTAACATGAAA
This sequence comes from Protopterus annectens, assembly GCF_019279795.1. Lineage (NCBI taxonomy): Eukaryota > Metazoa > Chordata > Ceratodontiformes > Protopteridae > Protopterus > Protopterus annectens. The sequence goes on from NC_056726.1 coordinate 1,264,581,392, forward strand.
CAATGTCAAAGGACACTCATCTAAGCAAGTGAAAAACATTAGTAAAACAAAATGTGTTTTGCATAGAGAAAAGTCTCCTGCACCCCTTTGTCTCTTAATTAAATATGCTACCTCCAGTACTGCAGTCAATGGGCAAAGAACATCCACATCAAAAATATATCCCACTCCCCATCCGCAACATTGTATGCCATAATAAAGAGAAACTAAATTGTAACCACAGTTCAAGCAAATCAAAAAATAAATTAACCTTCAGCAAGTCTTTTGGTTGCACAAGGAATTAAAAACAATTGACAAAACACACACACACACACACACACAAGTACAGGGAGGACATATGGACTCTGGGAAGAAGGCACCTAACTGAGAACTGACCTGCACAATCAAGGAATGTAAAGCAGCGGTTCTAACCAGTACACCAAAGTGCTGCCTATATAAATGCAGTTGCCTAACTACCTAGCAGTTCTGAGAGACAACACAAAATACATTTTTTCTTCCCCACTCATTCTGACATTTTACCATAAAACTATCATATACCTATATCCATCTCTCTCTCTCTCTCTATATATATATATATATATATATATATATATATATATATATATACATATTTGTGTGTGTGTGCTTGTGTGTATATATTTGCAAAGAACACTAGTATATTGCTTTCTTATAACCATTAGCTGCATGTTACAGCAGCTGTGCAATCTAATTTTTCCTAAATTTCTTGTAGCATACCTTATGAACTCCAGGGTCTTAGCAATATTTACATTTAAGAGCTGTATTTGATGCTGTTTGCTCACCTGGCTTGAGTGCCTGAGTCTATGTAAGCCCACTGTATGCACTAATTCTGGTGCATTAATCAGTTTTGACAGTTTACTTCCAATTACTGTGTTTACAGCTTAATCGTATTTGAAGTTGTCTTATCATTTTGCTTCTGCTGAGTTTTGTATGCTCACTGTTCTTGTCTCTAGCATGGCTGTAGATGAAAATCATCTAATTGTATCAGTCCACCTACATAATTAACAATCAGTCAGCCAATCAATCACTCAATCAGTAGCAGCTGTACGAAAGCTATACCATTTGCAGTGGTTCTAGGCATAAAGAGAATAAGGTACGTAATTGAGTTGCTTAGATTATGTGCAGAACTTTCACATTTTAGGGAATAATTTTGATAAATCTCAACTTATTAAGGCATCAGGGAACATTTCTCATTGATATTTTCAGATCAGGTGCAGCCAGTTTCCAAAGTGTCACAGTGGTATGAGCATGATGTGGGTGTTTGTTTTGTTTTATCCCATATATGAAAATGTGGTCCTAAAGGACATAGCATTGTTTATGGTTTCATCCCACTGCACTTTTTCAAGCTAACTTAGTTTTGTATAGCATGCAAACAACACTACATCTTATCTTACATAAACAAGTTGCAAAGTGTGCAGTTTGTTCTTGGAGTTGAATAATACCAATATGTGTGGGTTAACATTCTAGTTTTCCTCTCACCTAAGCTAGGGTGAGGAAGTGAGTATGCAATATCTTTTCCCATTCTCAAAGCATTCAGTTCTACTTGTTTACAAGCAGTAGATTTCCAAATACTCTGCCTCTATAAGTCTGCCTATGGTTTTATTACTGTTGCCCTGCTGTGTATACTTTTCTTGTAACTAAGTTCTATGACATTTAACTTATTGTTGCTTGGCAACACTATCTCCATACTTCCTGGAACTGTTTATTTCTTCTGCTGTACTCTTGGTTCTCTTCAGTGGTCTCACAAGAGCTGTGATTATGTGTAAGTTTGTTGTTGTTACACATTTACATTCCTTCCAGTTAATCTGGTTTCTACTTGTTTTGTTCTGTTGTGCCACCTTTTTGCCTCAGTACAGAGGTGCCTTTGCTTATTTCTTGAGTTTATCAGCAGGTTGTACCTACAGTCACCTAAAATTTCTGCAGTTTTCATTCTCGTTCCATTTAGTTGTTTACTTATATTTTCTTCCAGTCATACTGATAAAGTGCAGTCTCGGGATTTGACCTCCTGGAACAGCTGTCCCCATGCCTAAGGTGCACTGTTCAAGTTATGGCAGCTGAACCACAATAACAGATGATGGTGACAGGTGCTATATTGCTTTCCTATGTGTGTGTGCCTCTCCCTCTGTTTCTTCTAGGGCTATATGAACTTCTAGAGGTTCCAGCTCACAAACACTTGAATTATAACTTTAGAAGTTTGCCTTTTCAAATTCCTCAGTATTGTGGATGGATACTAAACTTAACAGTTTGTGAAAATGTATGCCAATGAAGTCTTTGGTTAAAAGTTATTCTGTAACATATGTACATCAGGTTTGAAATGGAGAATTAGTAAAGTACAGCTGTGTAAATAAGCTTACCATAACAGTAGATGTTTGAATGATCACTGCTGCAGCCAGCCAGCTTCCAAAGTTTCAGGGCACCTTCCGCACACCAAACTAACTCAGTTTGATCTGAGCTGACTAAGTCAGGCAATCATTTCAGAGCTTTCAAGCTAACTGAGAGAAGGAGGCTAAGCCCTGAGAGGACATTGCTAGGAAAGGAAAAATGCATGTCCACACACTGGCATAAAAAGCTCACAAAAATAAGGAAGATGGTGTGAGGGATTGGTTATTGGAGTTGTAATAATTTAAACAGATACTGTTATGGTAACTTTACTAACACAACTATACTATGTTCATAATTATAATCATTACTGCAGTAGCCAAAACTATATATGAAGATCATCATAGCTTAAAAGAACTGGGACGTGGGAAGGAAAGGGTCCAGGAGCTCCTGAGGAATAGTCCTAAAAGCCTATACTAGGCATGGAGTAAGAATCTAGTTTATAGTGCTTTGTAAAAAGTATGCACAGAGGACCAAGTTGCTGAATGTAGAAAACATCTAGAGTCCAGCTCTTTCCACAAAGCTATTGATGAAGCCAATGTCCTAGTACAGTGAGCCTTGACACTGCCTGGTATAGTTTTGTTGTGTTGAGAGTAACAAAAGATAATAGCTTGAGGTGACTATTTGTAAATAGTTTGCTTTGACACAGGTTATCCCCTCTTCTCACCATCAGAAGGAATTTACAACTGATCAGTTCTTAAAGATGTTGTTTTGTCAACATAGCACCCAAGTTGTCTGTGAACATCCAAGGTATAAAGCATCTTTCCTCCCTCATTTTAGGTTCTGGAAAGAAGGCAGGGAGATTAACAGATTGGCTTAAAGTAAACCTGGATACCACTTTAGACATTAAGAAAGGATTAATTCTCAAAGAAACCTTATTTATGGAAAATGATATATGGCTGACCCCAACAAAAAGAGCATGCAACTCAGATACCCTTCTTTCAGAAGTCAAAGCAGTGAGTAAAAGAACCTCAACTCAGCCTGATCATGAAGGTTCTACTAGAGCACGTTTTAGTTTCTCTAAGACAAAATGAAGATCTCACAGAGGAGCCAGTGGTTTTCTGGAGGTTTCTTATGTAAAGCCCCTTACAAGAACATTTCCACATGAGACTGCATTAAAAGAGTGTTATCCATAAGCAGATATACTGAAATTGCTAACAAATTAACATTAAGTGAGGAGTAAGACATGCTATAGGTTAGTAACTCACACAAATATTGTAAAAACAGAGAAACACTTGCCCTGAATGTGTGGTGGTTCTTTTGTTGGTACCAACTAGAAAACCTTTTCCATTTACTAATATATGATTATCTAGTAGCAGGCTTTCATGCCTTCATTTATACCTGCTGCACACCCTCAGACAACAGGTGGCCAAAAGGAATTCAGTCCATGATCCAGGTAGTCTGCTGAAGTTAACTGATGTTGGAGTGTATCTAACAAACCTGTTATTGTGTGAGGAGATCCAGTCTGTGAGGAAGATTGTGGCAATTGCTCCTGTCCATTTACTAATATATGATTATCTAGTAGCAGGCTTTCATGCCTTCATTTATACCTGCTGCACACCCTCAGACAACAGGTGGCCAAAAGGAATTCAGTCCCCATGATCCAGGTAGTCTGCTGAAGTTAACTGATGTTGGAGTGTATCTAACAAACCTGTTATTGTGTGAGGAGATCCAGTCTGTGAGGAAGATTGTGGCAATTGCTCCTGTCCATTTCCAAAATAAGGGAAAACCACAGTTGCCTGGCCCGGAAGGGAGTCACCATAATGATCTTGGGAGATTCTTTCTGAATCTTCTCTAGTACCCTGAATATCAGTAAAAAGGGTGGAAAAACATACAGGAACATTCCTGTCCAAGGAAAGGAAAGACATCTGCCTTCCAGCCCTTCTTACATGTAGTTCTGGAGCAGAATCTGGCCAGGTGATTATTCAGAGAGGTGGCAAATATGTCTGCTTAACTCATTCCCTCCAGTACAGCTCTTTTGACTGTGTACCTTTAACTCCTAGTGAGTGTGGCTTCAGCCTTTAAAAAATAAAGTTATCACCTTACAGTTCTAATAAATACTCATTGACAGAGGTCAAATATCAATTTAATTGTTTTTGCCATAATGTATGTTACAAGGCAAAATATTCCGGTGCATTGTATGTAGCATGGTTTTGGAATTATTAATGCAAATATAAACAAGAAATATTTGACGCCTAGAGGCGCAGTAGGAGTTAACTGCAGAAACGCCTGGAGGCGTCACTCGGCTGTAATGAGTAACGGAACTCCACACAGCTGGGTCAAATCTTGGAAGACCCCTTGATCTGGTTTTCATTCATGTGGGTCTGCCATTGTTCTTCTCAGCTTGTCTACCACACAGTTTTTCTCCGATGAAATGTAAGATCATTGTAGAGTGAGATTGTGCTGTGAAGGTGCATAGATACAGATCAATAATGCACCTAATAATAGATACAAATCAGCTTTCTCCTGTACTTACATGTTTTGATAACTTCTGCAGCAGAACTAAATGTCTTTCAAGGGAGAAATCAAAATTTCTGTTTTTCACATTGGTTCTGAGATTGCAGCCAGGCAATCCTCCTTAAAACAGTTCTAATGGCATCAACCTTGGAATTAGTATCTACAGAGTCATAAACACGTTGTAAACAATTTCTTTTTATTTATTTATTTTTATTTTATATTTGTTGACCGGGCTAGTCTAGCTGGATACATGTCCATTTTCAGTAGAGGCCCGAGGAGAAAAGCTCCAAGCATAAGTACATTACAGAATACAAAATTAAAAAAAATGGCTAGATTCCAATAAATTAGAGAGCAAAAAATGGTTGGAAAAGAAATAAAAGTTATTTTGTGAACAATAGTACAGAGTCTTGGCATAGGTTTAAGAAATAATCAAGTACAAAGTCTTTAGTAGGTTTCAGGACAATCAAGCACAAGTTTACACAATATTTGAAAATTATTATTCATTAAGTGAAAGTAGGAGAAAGAGAAAAGGCAGGAAAACACAAGTACTAGTATAAAGTTAGCTTCTATTGATTAATGCTGCAGAGGGGCCATAGCCCAGGAGGAAGGGGTATAACAAGAAGAAAAATAAGATGATAAGTATGATTCAGTCAGGCTTAGAGCAGCGACAAAGCCAGTGTATCTTTAGATGTTCTCTGAGATGTTTCTTGAAGAGTGATGTAGATGAGAGAGAAGTAAGCATTCTAGGAAGCTTGTTCCAGATTATGCTCACAACATTGGTAAAGAGTGAGTCCCCAGCTTTGTTATTAGATTTAATGTTGTCAATTAGTAGCTTATTAGCTGAGTGTAGTGTTGTAAGATTTTTATATGGAGAGATCAGGTTAGAGAGGATAAGAGTATTAGTAGGGTGGTAAAGGATTTTTTGTGTGATCACAAGTTGACTATATAGTAGTTGGTTTTGTAGTTCTGACCATCCAAGTTGTTTAAGGTTGAGACAGTGGTGGGTTTTATAAGGGGAGCCAGTGGCAAATCTGACTATATTATTATAGCTAGTTTCAAGCTTGGTAAGATTGTGCTTTGACAGATTGGTATATATTGCAGAAGCATAGAATAGGGTAGAAGTGAGATGAGTCTGGGCAATGGTGGTTCTAGCTAGTGGTGTAAGGAAGGGTTTGATTCTATACAGGGAGCCTAATTTTTTATTGATAGTTTTTATAGTATTGTTGATATAGTCATCATAGCTGAGGTTATGATCAATGGTTATGCCCAGGAGATGTGCAGTAGGATCAGGGGAAATACAAGTTCCATTATTAGAGGTAATTGTGAAGTGGATCTGTGGAGATTTTTGGGTGGGAGTAAAAAGTAATAATTTAGTTTTTTGGGGGTTAAGGAGGAGGCAATGATGGGTGAACCACTTTTCAACAGAGTTAAATGCAGTTTGAGTAAGGGTCTGGAGAGAGGTTGATGACTTAGCAGTACAGATTAAAGTAGAGTCATCAGCGTATTGTACACAGGTGGCTTGAGGAAAAACAGTATGGAGATCGTTAATAAAAATGGAAAAAAGAAGAGGGCCTAGGATAGAGCCTTGAGGGACTCCAATGTGTGGAAAGATTATTGTCCCAGAGCACTGCTTGTTGTCTATTTTCTAGATAGGACTTAAACCAAAGAATTGCTTGTGGGTCAAGAGATTGGGCTTTTAACACACTAAGTAAGTTATGGTTGACCACATCAAAGGCTTTTGATAGGTCAATAAATAGAGCGGATGAGAGAGAGTTATTGTTTTGATTCCTGTTTATACAGTCAGTAAAAGTTAGCAGGGCAGTAGTAGTGCTATGAAATGGCCTAAAGCCATGTTGGCAGTTGGCAAGTAAATTATTGTGGAGCAGGTGTTGAAGTAGTTGATGGTGAATACATTTTTTCATTATTTTGGCTAGTGGAGAGAGTAGTCCAATTGGTTGGAAGTTGGAGATATCAGTGGGTTTACCTCTTTTATGCAAGGGGATAATATGGGAGACTTTCCATATGGAAGGGATAGTACCTTCTGAGATTGTTCTGTTTATAAGGATGGATATGGGATATGCTATGGCTTTGGCAGCTATTTGAAGGTATTCTGCTGGCAGGCGGTCAGCAGAAGTGGTGCAAGGTTTGAGTTTTTGAAGGAGTTTGCAGATAAAGGATGTTGGCACAGGTTGTATATGGAAAGAGGGAAGTGAATGTTTATATATTGTATAGGAGAGGGGGTAATGGGCACTAGTGTTTTTGCTAGAGTTTGAATAGCTTCAGTGAAGTAATTGTTAAAGGCATTGGCTATTTGCATAGGACTATTATCTGGAATGGAGCATGGGGTTGGAGTTCTAGCCTGTCCTGGTTTGCGAAGTTTATTAATGCCTGACCAAAACTTTTGAGGGTTTTTAGAGTGTGATTGTTAAAGGTGGGAATAATAGTTTTTCTTGTCTAAGATAATGTCCTTTTTGGTAGCATTTCTTAACTGTTTAAAGTATAGGTGGTCTGCGGAGCTCTTAGAGGCTCTCCATTTGGCCCATATTTTGTTCTGTAGGAACATTTTAACTCGGGAAGAGTGGAGGGGGGCATAGCTATTTAGGATTTGAAGGAATTTAGTATTAAAATAAGAAACTGCTTCATCCAGCGTAAGTTGCTTTAGAGGTGACCAGTTACAGGCTTTTAGCTCATTTTGAAAGCTCTTGGCTTGGAAGTGTTATTTTAGAATGGTAGGTGAAAAAAATATTATTAGGGCTGTATAACTTTTGTTTTGTTATGTAGGTTAGAATATTGTCACTAATGTCATCTGGGAGAGTTCCTGCTATATAAGTTTCAGGGTGACTGTTTATAAGGATCCAGTCAAGAGTAGTTTCCTTATTGCTAGGTTTGTGGATTCTTGTGGGGGTGTTTATTATTTGAGTGAAACCAAATAGATTTATGTGGTTGTTAGGATTGGGGGAGTTATATGTGGTCCAGTCTATGTTAAAGTCACCTAGTACAATAGTTTCTTGAGGTAGGAGGGTGGAAAGGTTACTAAGAATGTTTTCAAGAGTGCTAATATTATTTCCTGGAGGGATGTAGGAGCAGATTAAATACATAGATTTAGAGTTATTAATTTGGAGTTTGACGGTAAGGGTTTCTACATTGGTATTTGAGGGTAGTAACACATTATAGGATGAAACGAGAAGTTCAGATTTATACAAGATGGCTACACCTCCACCCTATTTGGATGTGTGGTCGTATCTTAGGATGTTGTATCCAGGTGGGGTTATTTCTAGGTCATGAGTAGAAGGTTTCAACCAAGTTTCTGTAAGGCAAAGGATATCAAATGCATGTGCTTGTAATAGAGCATGCAGTTGACTAAGTTTGTTGTTAATGCTACGGATATTAAGCTGAGCTATTTTGAGTGAGTTACCTAAGCTTGTAGAGGTAGAAACATCATTGGATGATTGTTTTTGTAGATTATTGTCAGTTTGTGGAATTGGGCCAGGATTAGGATGAATGTCCCCATCTAATAAAAGATGTGTGGACTGTTTCAACAAAGTTTTTATAATTTTATAGTACTTGGGTAGACTTGTCTTGTTGGGGAAGTGAGTAACATAGGAATATCTATGAAACCTTGGAAGTAGATAAGGTGAAGTAGAGGTTATGTTGCTGTGGGAGAAGGAGTTGGGATGTGTAATTGGTAGTGTTTGCTGGTGGGGAGGTACTTTATAGACCAGAGAGAAGTGTTCATAGAAGGTTAGGGCATAAGTTAAGGTTAGGAATATTAATGAAGAAGAAATGAGAAGAGAGTTTTTGAGGATAGGTTTATGTAAGTAGGCCATTTGTAATAGTAGGGTTAAAAAGGTTATGTAAATTGTTGGGTAGGGTAAAATAAAAGATATGGTGTGGTAGGAGAGTCAGAAGAGGTTTGGGGGAGGGTAGAAATGAAGATAAAGGAAAAGAGGAGTGGTTATTGTCACTTGCAATAGAGTGGAGATGATTAAGGAGAGAGATTAGGGGTGGAGTTGATAAGTACTAGTTTAAGGTAATGGGGTGAGTAGTACAGAGGGTGTGACTAGACAGGTATAAGTTTAACAGCACTGGGGTGGGTGAGAATTGGGGGTAGGGTAGGGGAGCAGAGTGAGCCCGCAGGGCAAACGGAGCGGGTCAGAGCAAGTAGTGAAGGATTAAGCAGAGACAATCAGTAAGCAGTAACAACCCAGAGAGAGAAGATGGAGCAGGTAAGTAGCTTCTAGTGGAGCAGGTATGATGTAAGAAAAAGGAAGAATAAAAAGATTAATAGTCTGCTTTGGGTAGAGGATGGGAAGAGTAGGGACTAGGAGCAGAGAAAGAGTATTAGGGGAATAGCTAGGCAGCAGGGCAATGGAAGAGAAAATAGTAAAGAGAATGTACTGAGCTGAAACTAGCACAAGTGGGGAAAAGACTAAGGGCTCTAGGCCAGGTTAGACTGCCACCTAGTGGGCAGAAGTAGTATTACAACAGGTGACTAAGAGAAGGAATATAGCAAGTAGGGAAGGATAAGGTAAACGGCGGGGGAAAACTATTAGGTAATACTGGTCCGGGAGAGGAGTCTGGCTGCCGGCGTTCTTGACTCAGTGGCTAAAATAAGCTTACAGAGTTTAAAAGACAAAACACAGAGTTGCTTTCAACATGGGGCAATGATAAAACGTACTTTGTCAATTACTGTTCAAACAGGAGAAAGTACTGGGGCAGCAGAAAAAGATGATCCAATTTGGCAAGGCTTGAAGTAGATGAGGGGATCCTTAGTAGCCAGGCAGGTCCCTTATTGCAGGGTATTGGATAGAAAGCTAGGAGGGTAGGGAGGTAAGATGAGAGGGTATTAATAATGTATTAAGGCAACAAAAAGTAGCTTTAGTATACAAATAAGGTTTGGTATTTCAAACAGTTCTACTAAAAATAGTAAAAAAAAACTACTAATGTACACATTAGAAAAATGCTCTGATAAAGGCTGGGAAATGAGTAATAACTTGAAAAACAGAAGAAACTAAATTGTACAATGCAGATTTTTCATCATAAGAGGGAACTGATATCAAAACATTCCTCATATTTTTGCAATTATTCAGGATAACCTTCAATATGAGTCTGACAGTTTAAAATTCTAAAAATTAAAGTTGCATAAATAAACATTTTTTTTAATCCAAAACTTATCAAAAGCTTTCCCAACCTTACCAGATGGAGAGGGATTAGAATTAACAAAATATTCAGTAGCAGATGGATTCACTGAAGCTATAATTTCTGGGTCAGGTCTGTGATTGGTCTATAAAAACATGGAAGACCAAGGAACTTTATAGAACCTGTTTTTAAGGGCAACAGCTTGACTGTCAGGGAAATTGCAGGCTGGGCAGAAACACATAAAAGAAGATCTGACTAAACACAGCTAAAACTTAAAATTTAATATTTGGTAAGGGCTTTCAAGCCAAAAAGCTCTTCATCAGACCAATACAATACAAAACACTGAAGCAGAAACATTTAAGTACTTAAACCAAAAAAAAAAAAAAAATCACATGATAAAAATGGTTTACAATGGTAAAGTCAAAGCGGACTAAATCGAATGATGGGATCATCGACCCACGTAGAAGTCCAACATTGTCGAAATATGTCTCGACTTTGACCTTGGAATGGGCTTTAACATGGATCAAGATAGGGGCGAGATTTGTACTTTGACAATGTTGGGTTTGACATTGTCACCATTTGGCATCCAGACTTTGTCTAAAGTGTATTCCAGCGAGTCTACTTTGACTTTACCATAGTAAACCGATAAAAATGAATTCGTCAATAAACTAATCTCCTGATTTTCAGCAAAGGTCTTAAAGGAACTATGGCATTCAAGCCATAGTCATTATCAGCTCGCAATTCCACTATCCATCTGGTTTCCACCTTCTCAGTGAAATTCTTGATATCACCACCCCTCGGACTCCTAGTGAGCAGCTGAAGCACTATAAAATTGAAGAAATGTCCAGGAAACTCAGCTCCATGTTTAGCCAGTGCATTACTGGCTTTACATTTGCGGATATCATGAAGATGCTCAAAAATACACTCTTTAAGGGTTTGGTTAGTCTTTCCTACATAAATAGGGCAACATTTCTGGCAAATAGATTAATCAAATCAGAACTCTTACAATCAGCATATCTCTTCGCCATTGTTGGATGCACAAACATTTATTCTCAGATATAGAGCTGCAAACGCTGAACATATGGCAAGGAAATGTCCCTGTCCTCATAGATCTATTATGTACAGACAGTTCCTTGCATCTTGTGCCATAACACAGTTGCCTCTTTAGAGACGGAATTCTTGAAGCAAAACAGAGGGAAATCAAAAATGATCTGACCAATGGTGTTATCTGCCCTTAAAATAGACCAAAGCCTCTTAATCACATCATAGACCATATTGATGACACTGGAATATGTCAATGCAACCTGCATTTTATCTCTATTCACTGACTGATCGATGGAATGTCTGGATTCACTTATAATTCTTTTAGAAAAATAGGGTTTAGCCTTTGTTGTTCGAAGGTCATATACTTTAGAGCGAAATGTGTCTGTCTCACAGGTTCTGTATCCCCTCTCATTAAATTTGGAAGAAGGTCTATTCAGAGCAAAACGGACTTCAGATTCTTTACCGTGCAGCCTAGATGCTCTCATAAATTGGCCTTTCATGACATTCTTATAAGTATGGGCAGGATGCATGCTCATTCTGTGAAGAATGTTGTTTCTCCAACATCCTTTCCTAAACAGACCAGTATTGTAGTTTCCATTCTCTTCCTTGTGAATACAAACATCTAAAAAGTTAATCTCACAGTCTGAGCATTCAAAAGTAAATCATTCAGATAGCGAATAAGCTGATCAAGGACCTCATGTGAACCATCCCACAACATAAAAATATTGTCCACAAAGTGCTCAAAGTACTTGATGTAGGATGAAAAAACTTCATTCCCCATGATATGTTCTCTCTGTCCAAACTGGCCATCACCATGTTAGCATAGCTGTTAGCACATGGTGTACCCATAGCTATGCCTGACCTTTGAATATAAAATCTTTCTTCAAACACAAACTCAAGCAAAAAACACAAAAGCTTGATCTGGTCATGGATGGTCTTGTTGAAGCTTACTATCTTCTTGTACCTAGGCATCATTCTTGGAGAAGAAATGATTCCATTTAAGGCCAGCATTTTGCCTGCTTTGGTCACATGTATGCAGATCTCACCCATGTCTCTCTCTCTGCATGTCCCTTAAGGTTTTGCATCTGAAATTATTCAGTCCCAAATGGGTCACCACCATGTCATAATGATGTTTGCCTGGTAAAAGGTTCTTTAGAGCCCTTGTGACATCAAACATCCTGGCACCCAAAAGACAGCTTACTGAAACCCTGTCTTTATCCAGCCTTGTGATTGGAGAATCAGTATGCCTAACTATAGAGTAACCAATCACTAAGACATTTTTGGTAGTGCAGAAGTTAGGAGTGAAGCATTTCAGGTGATTTGACTCTTGGTTACTGAGCTGTAGATGTGCATGAGGGAGCTGAAGTGTCAGATCTTCACTGAGACCTAGTCTTCCTAGTTCTAGGAGGCTGAAATAGAGTTTTTTTTTACAATCTCGGCATAAGACACTTTAATGAAATTTTGTTTAGGTTGTGGTGAAGGTGAATGTCCCACACAGGGCATGTTTTTGTGACAGGTTAATAAAATACTTGCACCATTGACAGACAGATTGTTTGTGTGGAGTTTGAGATTATCTGTTAGCATAAGGGCAGTTCCTACACTGCATGAGGATACCAAGTGCTAAGAAGATGGCAACAAAACAGAGTTCTGTTTACTTGTCACTTTTTCCATTTTCTCCAATACACACACACACACACACACACACACACACACACACACACACACACACACACACACACACACGTGTGTGTGTGTATGTGCTCACAAGCGTGTGTGTGTGTGTGTGTGTGTGTGTGTGTGTGTGTGTGTGTGTGTGTGTGTGCTTTTTATAATCTAAGCTGTCAAATGTCATCTTTTTGTTGACACACTTTGGTTGACAAAACAATCATCGACAGGTAAGACTTTAGAGTAAAGAATAAATAAATATTCTTCTGGAACCCCTTTTCTTTCTCTGTTATCCCGTGGATATTGGGAAATTGATTTCTGGTACCACTGCTCCTTCTATAGATTCCTGTGCATCTGACATTTTTGGTCAACATATTTTGGAGTCAGGTTTGCAAGATCTTCTGCATTAACTTACTAGATTGTTAAACAAGTGCAGTTGTTCATTAATTTGAGTATTATTTAGTGCTGCTTTTTGGGACTGGAATATAAACTGAGATTTTCCAGGCTAATGGCCACTGTTGTGTTTTCCAGAATTTCTGGTACGTTTTAAAACTGCAACATCATTTTGCAAAATTAAAAAAAAAATCATCAAGAATTCCATCCCTTCTTGTGGCTTTCTTTTGGTAAGGCTTTCTAGGACCCATTAAACTTCACTCTTTAGATGTCAGCTGTAGCTCATAGAGCATACCATTGTTCATATATCATTTTGTATACTTCTACTAAGAAGTTTTGCCTTGTCTTCTTAATATCATCTGCTTATGCTATGTCCCTCTCCTCTTTACTTCTGTTATTCTCATTTTTACCTAAGAATTTCACTTGATATTTCAAATCTTCTTGAAGAGATCTCTTATCGTTCACATTCTGTCTACTTCTTCCAGTTCTTTGCACAGCTTACTTAAGTATCCCAACTTATTTTTCTTGCCTTTTTCTGAAACTCAGCAAATCACTTTAACATATTTTCCTTATTTGTTTTCTTTTGCTCTCCTTCTTTCCTCAGCCATTTTTCTTCTTAAACTTTTGTCTATTTTGGATAGTTTTGCTGCCAGTTCCTTGCAGGTGTCTTCTACCCAAGGTATAGTCCAAATACTGAAATGTTAAAGCATGTTGCCGAAAAAAAAAATAGCCAAATAAATCGATATTTGAAAGTAATGCATAAGTATATGCAAACAAATGTTTATTTTGGTCTCAGGAAAGCAGCAGATATAGTCCTACTGAAACCAAACTGGTCATTAAAAACCTTAATAAATAAAATGTGCAGACCTGTGCAATACCATATGCTCTAGAAGAAGGATCTTAAACTCGTAGCCCTTGGACCTCAAACAGCCATCAAACCAGCAGAATTACAGATTAGGGAAGTGACTTCATTATTTTTCTGGCTAAACGTCCTGCATTTATTTGTCTCAGTGATCATGGCCCTTGCCTGAGATTGCTAGTCCTCATACAGCAGCCGTCATTATTTGAGTTTGAGACCCTAGTTTATAGTCATTGTTTTAGAGTAAGTTTTAGACTTTGCCTTCTTTTCTATCAATCTACATATCTCAGTTTTAGCACCAAGCATGCATGTGGCTCATTCATTGTTGTCAGAAATGGTTGCAATTTTTTTTAAAGAGCTATTCATCTCCCTGCCCCCTCCCCCATCAACAAAGTACAGCTGGTTACCAGTACAGAATTTCATTATCATTGTAGATTATCTTATTTTGCCTTCCTTTTAAACTTTCTTTGATACTTATGTATTATCGCAATCACATTTCTAACGTCATATAATGTATAATGTATTCACTGCTTTCAAACAATTTCTGTCATTTACACTTAGTAAGACTGAAATGAGCAACAGTATAATGGTACCTAGCTGTATTTCAGGAAAACAAAATAAGCTGTGCCCATATTTGTGGAGAGGAATACAGTGACTTGCATCAAATTATCGCAACCATGTTACAAGCAACTCAGTCTTCACATATTAGCATTTGTGTTCAATGGCCATTACAGCAAGTCCAACTGTTTAAACATAAAACAAAACGGAGTCGAGAACAGCGGGCACCACAGAACTTTAATAAAACAATAAAATGATAAAACAGTAAAACTGACAACTCAGTAGACTTCCTCAGATAACAGTGAATGAGTCAGGTTTTACATAAATACTCTCCCCACCCTGTTTCTTAATTACCTAATTAGTGACAAAGAAAGAGTTACAAAGAATTAATAAATCAAATGACCACAATGCTACCCTCTTTTCCAACTTCCACATATTCTATAATTTTATGCTACGCATACTTCCAAATTTCAAATCATAAGCATAAATACCAAAATGAAATAAAATAAGGACCAATACAACAATATAAGCAATGAAAACAAAAAAAAAGAAAAATGTATATAAATGTTTATATATGTACACGCATACACTTATTTTTTGTATATACATCATTCTCTTAAAACAGCTGGTAACTACCAGTTTCCTAGACCAATGAGATGTTAAAAGGTTTGCAACTATATATGGCTATGTGACTATATATATTTTTAAACTATTTCATGAGCTTTTTTAATAATAAAAAACTTTCCCCATTTTTCCAGGATTTGATTGTCAGAAGCCTTTGGATATATTTGTTTCTGAAACCAATGGTAACAATATTATTGAAACTACGTTTGGGCAATGTTCAGACTTAAGTCAAAACAATGCCAGTGACAATTGTATGTTGTTTCCGTCTAATCAGTTCTCGACTGTAAATGATATTTGTGTTAATGGGAACAGTGCTATTGAAACCATTAGTCAGGATCCACCAGCATTTAATTTAGTTACTAATGCTAGCAGGGATTTCAATATCTACAACTTTTCTGAATTTGACATGAACCCTAGAGTTGTGGAAGTACTAGCAAAGGGATTGACATTTGTGCCATTGAAATCAGCTGACTTGGTGAAAACTATCATCGACTTTAAGTTCTTTATTAGGAAACTTAATTTACAGGTCTTTTTCAATACAGAGCAAAGAATTACTTATGAATTTCATTTAGCTAGCACATTTAACCCCCCCAGTCAATCCATTAATTTTAACATTTGAAAAAAATGTGTGAAATTGATTTTACAAGTTTATAATGTGGTAAATCAAAATATAAGATGAATATAGCGAGAGAAGACTGACATGCTCTTACTGAATTTAGGCAATTACCATTAAGAATTATGAAACCAGACAAAGGGGAAGGGTTGGTCATAATGGGTAATGACTTGTACGTTCAAAAAATGGCCAAACTATTAGACACGGACACATATGTTCCAGTCAGCTTAAATGAAGTTAATATAGCATGTAAAAAAATAAAACACTGCTTGAATGACCTATTTATTGAACAACTAGTCGACACGCCTGCTTGAATGACCTATTTATTGAACAACTAGTCGACACGCCTCATTTGAATTATTTAACTATGTTGGCCCCTAGGACAACAGTATTATTTGGTGTCCCTAAAATTCACAAACCTTTGGCTGACCCACCGATAAGGCCACTTGTGGATGCCCAGCAAAGCATTACCTACCCTATAGCAAAGGTAGTAGATAGTATATTGAAGAAATATTTAAAGGATGAGGGTCAAATTTGCAAAGATTCTTGGATGTTTTTATCCAAGCTAAATGAGCTTCCATATCAGGAGTATTTAAATTTCCTAACGACTGACGTCAATGACTTATACACTTCAATCCCACAGTTGGAGGGTATTGAATGGACTGACCATTTCCTTAGGGAGAAAGGGGCACCTATGACTGAAATCAGGTTAGTGAGTATTTTGTTGGATATAACCCTAACTAACAAATATTTTTTATTTGTCAACAATTTTTACCTGCAAAAAAAACAAGGTAGCAATGGGGTCCCCATGTGGGGCCAGCATTGCGAACACAATCATGGCCCATTGGGAAAAGGAACACATTTTCAAGAAGGAAAATCTATGTGAATGGATTTTCTTTTACACTCGTTACCTGGATGACATCCTTGTCATATGTAAGGGCAACTCGGATGAAATGGTTGATTTTGTTAAATACTTGAATCAAACCACTGAATTCCTGGAGTTTACATATACTTTTCACCAAAATGAAATAGTATATCTTGATATAGAACTAGTAAAAGATAGGGCCCAAAGGAGACTGACTTTTAAGATACATAGGAAGAGCACATTTTCAAACACTTACTTACATTACAGTAGCTCACATCCATTCCACCAAAAAAAGTCCGCAATAAAGGTCCAACTAGTTTGGGCTGCATAGATGGTGACGATTGAAAGTGATTTTATTAGGGAATGTGAAAAATTGGAAAAATGTTCATCACAAGGGGCTATCCTGATGAACATATTTTGGAAATTACTACTGAGGTCCTTAATAAAAAGGACCAGTGGTATATACATACCATTGTTGGGAGGCGAGTCAGCTTTGAGTAGACAAGGTGACTTAAGTAATCAGGCTAATGGAACCAGCCAAGATTCAATTATGTCCCGTACTAGTTTTATACTAACTTTTAGTATAGAAAGAAGGGACATACAAGCTATAATAAAGGAAAACTGGAGCCTGTTCAGTAATGATCCAGGTCTCTGAATCAAAATAGGGTCTACTCCTTCTTTCACCTTTAGGGGAGTGAACAATTTGAAGGACCTGCTTGAAGTCCGTAACACGAGTTTAGTTAGACACCCTGGCATGACTAAGTGTGAATCATGTAACTATTGTAAATTTATAGACATAGGTTACACTTTTAACATCAGGAATAGATGTTTCACTACAACATCTGGTAGGTTCAATTGTAACTCTATCTTTGTAGTTTATTTAGCTCAGTGCCAATTATGTACCGCATTCTACATTGGGAAGACCGATCGTGAACTGAGGGAGCGGGTATATGAGCATATATACAACATCAGGAAAGAAAAAACTGAAAATGCATTGGCTAATCACATCAAGCTGAATCCCACCTACAGTTTTAAATTTAGATGTGATAGTGCTCAATCTCGCCGTTTGTTCTTACACATGGGTTCGGAGCCGATCCTCGGCTCCGTGCCGGCCTCTTGCAAGCTCTGCATCGAGAAGAAGCTCGAGACAATCTAATACCCACAATCCCCCTCTGCCTTTACCTCAGATCTAGTTTGCCGCTGCATCGCTGGGAGCTAGCTCGAGCATCTAAAGTTAAGATATAACTTATTTTGTTATATTTTATTGGATTTTCTTGTTCTAGTTGATATATCTTGATAGACTGAGTGATTGTGTGTTGAGTGATTAAATTCTTGGTACCATTAATCTTTTTTATCAGTTAGAGTTTTTCGGGGCCTACAACCCTTCTTAAATTTTAAAAAGGATTTGACATTTAAACCGGATTTGACACTTTTTTCTCGGATTTGACTATATTACTGGACTTGTCTTTTTCTTGTAAAATGTCTGATAAGGTAAAGTCTGGATTTAAGCGTTGTCAGTGTGGCCAGAAAATGTCAGTGACTGACAACCATAGTTCCTGCGTCTACTGCCTTGGCCCTCTCCACTTGCAAGAGGACTGTTCTATCTGTCACTCTTTTAGTGGGAGGGTCATGACAGATAGGCAGGAAACTCATGGACAGAGGTTTATTAAAACCTTCTTTTCAGGAGGCTCTGGATGCTTCTGACCAGGCATCGAAATCCTCTAAGGAATCGAAGACGTCGGAGCCCAAGTCATCGGCTCCGAGCTCTTCGGCAAAGTTAGATCACCGGTTCCACAGACTTGGGCCGAGTGTTCAACTGGTATCGGTTCCTGAGCCTCGAGTCTTGGAACCGGTGATGGAGCTCCCTCCTTCGACCTTGTTGAGGTCGGCTCCGTCTTCGGTTCCTTCGACCCGTTCTTCTTCCAAACTCTCTGATGTCGATGTGGATCGTGTGGTGCAGAAGTTATTGGAGCATTCGGCCCTGTCCAAACTTATTTCGGTTTCCACCCAGTTGGTGTCGAAACTTGAAGGCCTCCCAGTGTCTCCATCCATTCCTCCTCCGAGACCTGTTCAGTCTTTGGAGCCGGAAGAGGCTGATCTTCTGATTGTGGAGCCCTCGGGTCCAGAACCGTCCTTTCTCGGTCTGTTCCTCTCACCTCGACTCCGTCGGACCCGATACCAGAGTCTCGGAGCCGACGATCTGTCCTTGGTTCCGGGGGCGAGTCGAACCGGCGTTTGGTTCCGACTCTCCCTCGGGGCCTCGGCGGATCGATTCGGCTCCGTCCTCGGGTCGATGCCTTCGGTGCCTGTGTCGGGATTCTTCCCATTTCTTGAACCGGGAGATTCTTCGATGCGGGACCGGGGCGTTCGACCTAATGAGGAAGGTGTTGTCTACCCAGACAACCACATCAGTGGAAGCAACCTCTCCTCCCCATAAAGGGCCGTTATCCTCCTCTGTACCCACGGCCACATCCAAGCGTCGGGCACCAGTGTGTCAGCCACCCCTGGAGGGTGCCCCCTCTTCCTCAGAGGCTTCTTTGGATGCTCCCCACGAAGAAGTCCCTAGGAAAAGATTGTGTAAGAGGAGACACTTGGATTCTCCACAAGAATCCTTGACATCTGATACTGACTTAGATGAGTCAGAAGGGTCCCCTAAGTCACCTTCAGAAGATGTCTCTTTTCGGACATATTGGAGATCCTGAAACAGAGAGGTGACTGGCAGTCCCTTCCCCTTCTGAGGATGAGTCAGTTTTGCTGAAGGCATTTGGTGCTCGCCCTTCTTCCTCCTGGGTCACTCTGCCCTTGACGAATTAATGGAACTAATTGCTCAAGGGCGTGGAGGCTCCTGACACAGTGGACCCAGACCCAAGGAGAACCAATAAATACATCACGGCACCTCAGGACAGGTCCTAGTTAACAACAGGAGTTCCAGTGGACGCTATGGTGGTGGCAGCGCCAAAAAGGAGATGTCGGAGTCTTCCTCATCTGTCCATCCCCTAATAAAGATTCTAGGACGATGGATAGATACGGGAAGCGCATTTTTAGTTCAGCGGCTTTTTCCATGCGATCCCTGAACTATTTGACCCATTTTACACGTCTGCAGAGGGATCTAGTCAAAGAGTTGGGAGATACCCTCCAGGGTACTACAGATGCGGCTGTCTCAGAGAAAGTGACAGCGCAACTTAATACCCTTACATCTATTGTGAACTCGTCCATGAGGCTGATTTCCTATGCAGCCGAAGGTTCGAGTAGGGCAGCAGCTTCAGCGATTGCTCTTCGCAGACAATCCTGGATGCGCTTATGTTCCTTTGCGGAAGCCTTCAAGTCTTCCTTTACTAACGCCCCATTTGACGGTGCCACTTTCTTTGGCCCCAAAGTAAAGGAGACCCTTACCCGGTGTGAACAGGAGGGAAAGACTCTGTCTGCTGTCGGAGTCCGTTTTCCACCCCAACCAGACCGTACCCCAAAGGGCAGCGTGGTGGAAAATGTGGTTTCGAAAACCCCAAGGATCTTTCCCAGGCACACAGGGAGATGCCCCCTCTAGAGGCAGAGGAGGGGGCAGAGGTGGAAGACGCTGCCCTGGCGGCAGAGGGGGTCCGCAACATCAAGGTGACAGGGATACACTCCCTGGTAAACCTTTCCAGCACTCCTGAGAGGAGGCCCGACTGTCCTGCTCTGGAGGCAGTCGGGGTCGCATAGCTATATACCCTCAGGCCTGGCAAAATATAACTACAGACAAGTGGGTAAAAAGCGTAGTTACCAGAGGTTACAACATACCCTTTCTATCCCATCCCATCCCAAAGAAAAGACTCCCAGATGTACCCCCATCTGGAGAGCCAGCAGCTATAGAAATTTCAAAGCTGCTAGAAAAAAGAGTCATCCAACCAGTCCCAGCGGACCAGCAAGGATTCGGACTTACTCAAGGTTCTTTTAGTTCCAAAGAAAACAGGGGACTGGAGGCCCATCCTGGACCTAAGCTACCTCAATACCTTCGTCAGGAAAGAAAAGTTCGAATGGTCACGCTTCAATCGATCCTTCCATTCTTACAGAAGGACGACTGGATGTGCTCAATAGATCTAGAAGATGCATACTACCATATCAAAATGGCCAGGGCATCCAGAGATCATTTGCGCTTCCGGCTGGGGCCAGTCACTTTCAATTTCGAGCCCTGCCCTTTGGTCTGACCTCAGCCCCAGGGTCTTCACCAAATGCATGGCAGTGGTAGCGTCTCACTTGAGACGCCAAGGATTCCAGGTGTTTCCGTATCTGGACGACTGGCTCCTTTCTGCCACCACCCAGCGTCAACTATTACAGGCCAGAGACTTTACTCTTCAACTGTGTGTTCACCTAGGAATTTCCGTAAACTTCGGAAAATCCTTGCTTCAGCCATCACAAAATATCTTGTTCATAGGAGCAGAATTAAACACACGTCAGTTAATTCTAAGACTTCCCCCAGAAAGGATACTATCACTTCAGACTCACATACGTCTTCTACTTTTGTCAAGGAAATCTCCAGCAAAACTGGTACTGAAGGTGTTGGGACTCATGTCAGCCTCCCTTATTGCAATACCCTTGGGAATGGTCGTTTCAACAACTACCTCTAACACACGAGATTCTTATAACGAAGACATGCAAAATACATCTAAACTGGTGGCTTCAAACGTGCAACCTTTCCAAGGGGAGACCATTTGTGCTACCCATGCCTACAGTTACGGTGACCACGGATGCTTCCCTGATAGGGTGGGGGGGCATCTTTCAGGGACAGACAGTCCAAGGCGAATGGACCAATTTGGAGTACAATCTGCACATCAATGTTCTAGAGTTGAGGGCAGTGTTTCTAGCGTTGCAACACTTTGCTCCCCTTCTTCCTCTGGGAACTATTGCAGTTCAGACGGACAACATGTCGGTAGTCTGGTACATAAACAAGCAAGGGGGAACCAAGTCCTATCAGCTATGCAGAGAGGCCATGAGAATCTGGCAGTGGGCGGAGTCCACGGGTCGCTTTCTAATAGCAACGCACATCCCG
The DNA here is from genome assembly GCF_019279795.1 of Protopterus annectens. Taxonomy (NCBI): domain Eukaryota; kingdom Metazoa; phylum Chordata; order Ceratodontiformes; family Protopteridae; genus Protopterus; species Protopterus annectens. Next base: position 1,264,603,029 of record NC_056726.1, read on the forward strand.
GGGTCATCCAACGTCATAGCCGACAGGCTGAGCAGAGCAATTCTGTTACCGCATGAGTGGTCCCTAAAACAGTCAGTGGCGAAAAGGATTTTCCAGCCTTCCTGCGATCTGTTTGCGTCTCCAATGAACGCCAAATGCAGGAGCTACTTTGCCCTATTACCCCCTCCAGGGGAAGTCCCCAGGGACGCACTGATTCACGATTGGCCCCCGGGACTCCTGTACGCATTTCCTCCATTTCCTCTAATATCAAAGTTTCTCCAGAAAGCCAGAAACCTACACAGGACAATAATCCTCATTGCTCCATTCTGGCCTCGTCAAATTTGGTTCCCCTTCCTGAAGACACACTGCATTCGGGGACCCTGGATTCTGGACCCAGAGCCAGATCTATTGACTCACTCGTCAGGGGCTCCCCATCCTGCGCTCCTGTCCCTCCATCTAGCAGCTTGGCTGCTCCAATTCCCAACTTAGCCAGGTCTGATCTTTTTTCGCCAGCAGTTCGGAATATATTGGTGGCTTCTCATAAAGCTTCCACTACTAAAACATATTCTAGTAAATGGAAGCGATTTGTATTCTGGGCGAATACACAGCAAGTGGATCCCTTTATAGCCCCTTTGAATAAAATACTAGAGTTTTAACGGACTTATTCCATCAGGGTGCTTCTCCTGCTACACTAAGAGTTCAATTGGCTGCCATTTCAAATTTCCATGTGGAAGAATGTGGGGCTCCTGTTATGGCTCACAGACTTTGTAAAGCCTTTTTAAAAGGGGTTTTTCATATTAGACCACCAGTCAGATCTCCTACGTCACCTTGGAGTCTAAACTTGTTGTTATCCAAATTAATGTTGCCCCTTTGAACCTGCCTCTTCTTGCCCATTAAAATTTTTGTCCTGGAAAACTCTCTTTTGGTAGCCATTACTTCTGCTAGGCAGTATCTGAACTTCAGGCTCTCTCCATCAAGCACCCTTATTTGATCTTTCACTCTGACAGAGTTTCTCTTGAACAAATTCATCCTTCCTCCCAAAAGTGTGTTCTATTAACAATATTAATCAGTCCATTGAATTACCCACCTTCTTCAAAAATCACTCCAACAAAATGGAGTATATGTTGCACAAATTAGATGTTCACAGACAACTAAGATTTTACTTGGATAGAACAAAAGATCACAGAAAACTGATCAACTTTTGTGGCCTTTGCTGATAGCAGGAAAGGACTAGCGGTTACCAAAAGAACTCTTTCTAAGTGGCTAACGGATTGTATAATCTATGTCTATGATTCCTCAAATCTAACTCTCTTACACAAAGCCAAGGACATTCCACAAGGTCAGTGTCTACATCTCTGGCTCATGCAGCCCGCCTACCACTAGACGCTATTGCGGCTGCTACTTGGTCTAAGCCACATACATTCATTTCTCATTATAAGGTAGACAAGGCTTCTAGGGACAGGGCAACCTTTGGTTCCACTGTGCTCAAGAACGCCCTTCCGTGAGTTCCTCAGGAACAAGGAGCTAGGACGCTACCCATGTGTAAGAACAAGCGGCGAGATTGAACACTATCACATATAGAAGTTATGTCCTTACCATAACGTTCCATGTGGAGTGTTCATCTCGCCTTTGTTCTTACATTCCCACCCTCCCGCCCTTAAGAAGAACGTTCTTTTGATGCCTGGCCGGGAGCATCCTGCTACTGCTGACAGATGTTATGTGCATAGTTGACATATATATATATATATATATATATATATATGTCTATTTCTTCTTTTATATATATAGTTATGTATAGACTCTTATTCTGTGCATATGTGATGTAAGCATGAATGTGCTCTCTCTGGAGATTGGTTTGCTTGCAAACTAGATCTGAGGTAAAGGCAGAGGGGGATTGTGGGTATTAGATTGTCTCGAGCTTCTTCTCGATGCAGAGCTTGCAAGAGGCGACGGAGCCGAGGATCGGCTCCGAACCCATGTGTAAGAACAAAGGCGAGATGAACACTCCACATGGAACGTTATGGTAAGGACATAACTTCTATTTATCGACTACATCACGAAAGACATAAGGTGTGGACCAAGGTCCCTATTATTAGACAGGTTGGAACTCATGTGGCAAATCCAATTGGATGCTTGCTACTATCCAGGCCTCAATGAAACATGTTCCATTCAGTGTCTTTTTGAGACTTAAGAACTTAACCAGATAAGGATAGGGTAAGTTTTAGTTTACAATTGTCCTTGTATTAGGTTCTCCATTAACGTAGGTAGTATGACTATCACAGTTTTTGGGTTGGATCCTACCAATTGAGGTAGTTCAGCTTTTAGATTCCACTTTGTGTGAATCCGTATATCCAGCCCTGGTGACAATCAAATCCTGGAAAAATGGGGAAAGTTTTTATTATTAAAAAACTCATGAAATAGTTTAAAAATAGATATAGTCACATATCCATATATAGTTCGAAACCGTTTAACATCGCATTGGTCTAGGAAACTGGTAGTTACCAGTTGTTTTAAGAGAATGATCTATACACAAAAAATAAATGCATGTGTGTACATATATAAACATTTATATACATTTTTCTTTTTTCTTTTCATTGCTTAAATTGCTGTATTGGTCCTTATTTTATTTCATTTCATTTTTGGTATTTATGCTTATGGTTTGAAATTTGGAAGTATGCATAGCATAAAATTTATAGAATATGTGGAAGTTGGAACAGAGGGTAGTATTGTGGTCATTTGATTTATTAATTCTTTGTAACTCTTTCTTTGTTACTAATTAGGTAATTAAGAAACAGGGTGGGGAGAGAGTATTTATATAAAACCTGACTCATTCACTGTTATCTGAGGAAGTCTAGTTATTAACTAGACGAAAAGCTCTTTATCCTACTGAGTTGCCAGTTTTACTGTTTTATCATTTTATTGTTTTATTAAAGTTCTGTGGTGCCCGATGTTCTCGGTTCGTTTTGTTTTGTGTCATTACAGCAAGTGTTAGGAAAGTAGAACAGGAATTTTAACAGGAGTAAGTACGACCAAAAGGCTAAGAATGAGCTTGACTTTCAAGAAGAAGCTCATTCCAAAAGTACTACAAAAAAGTAAAACATATAGACGATCACAATTCTCCTGCTTTTCTGGTACGTTCTGTAGGGCGCATGGGTCTAGTCTCTCTGCATTTTAGAAAACACGATGGGTGAAAAATATTGTCCGCTTGCTGTCGCTTGACAATGTCCTGCTTGCCTTTTTCTTCCTGTTCCTTTTTCACAAGTAAAGCGATACAATGGTAATTAGGAGTTTACAAACCCCTTTTTACTTAAAGTGCTTTCATGAAAACTTTATTTATTAGACGAGGTTAGAAATGTGGTTGCAACAATATGCAAGTACACTTTCTTTAAATAGCCATATGCTGTGTTTTTTAAAACATGAAGACATTCTCTCTCTCTTTGTAAATGTTACATATGCCAGATGACTCTCATAATTTCAGATCATGATATGTGATAAACACTTCATGTTTTTCCTTAATCAGAGTGGCATTAAAGACAAATATTTCCTATATGGTGTTTTATATATTATATTAGAAAACATTATCAGTTACTTTAGTTACTAATGTCCTTTTCAAAAACAGAAGAAAGAAGTACTAAATATTGCATATTCTAGATATACATAGACAGTCTATATACTTTAGATGTTCTATTTTTCACAGCCATGTATTATTTGTTCTTGAACAGCAAGGTTTATTTCCCCCAAACAAACAATTTTACAATGGTTAGACAATTCTACAGCCATCTACTGTCTTAAATACAGTAAAACCTTAGAGATGCAACAAGTAATTAGCACTTTTATTAAACATTACAAATTTAATATTCAGCCTAAAAGCAGAATAGTGTTTGTAAGAGCTCTTCTGTAAAGGTTCTACTGGCACTTCATATTACTCTACACTCCTTGCTCTACAACTGGCTGTATTACCTATTTGTTTTCCATGCTGTAATATGAGTAATCAAGGCAGCTATCTTGAAGTGTGATATGAAAGGGGGAGACAGAGAAAGATTTCAGCAATTGGCTAAGTTTCTGGTGTCATTCCAAGGGGATCTAGTATCTGTCTGACTGGGATGTCATGATTTGACAGACCTCGATGCTTTGCCAGAGATGGCCCACATCTGTCACCCCTGGGCTTCCGGATACTGGCCAAGGCTCTTGCCACCCTTAAAATGCCTATTTTAGGCTGTGCTCCAAAGTCCAAACTACCACCGTAACAGCTACAAACAAATGCAATCTGAGGGTCATGATGTTCAATGCTAGAAGTCTAAATGTCAAAATGCACTCACTTGAAGTACTCCTTAAAATGGAGAACATCAACATTTGTGCTGTAACAGAGACCTGGTTCAAAGCAGCAGAAGCACCTTTACACTTCCATGCTATAACTCATTCTACACCTTTCGGCCCCAGAACTTGGATGGAAGCTCCAAAGGTGGTGGTGATTCCATATTCATAAAGGATGTGCACACCTCCAGACTGGTAGCCCAAAATAATGCATCAGAGATACTTCAGGTGCAGCTAACATTTGGTAAGACAGCAATTCAGGTCGGAGCCTGCTATAGGTCCCCAACCATGTCATAAAACTCACACTCCACTTTCCTAAGCACCCTGGAGAATATTAGGGTCCAGCCTAACACTCTCATACTGGACGACTTCAACTACCCCTCCATTAACTGGGAAACCTACTCATGTACCAATACACTTGCCCATTTCCTGGAATTCATTAATTCCAATGCCCTGGGCCAGCTCATTCTTACCCCCACTAGAGGTAGCAACATCCTCGACCTGGTCATTTCTAACATTGGCGACCATTGCTCTACAACAATAGTCAACTCCTCCCTGGTTAGATCCGACCACAAACTAATCACCATGGAAATCCACATCCCCCCCCCCCCCACAAAGGTAACCACCATGAAAAACCTCTCCAAAGCTACCACCATGAAAAACCTCTCCAAAGCTAACTTTGGGCTCCTAAAAACAGAGGTGGCAAACTTCACAGCACTCATGCAAATGAAGAATAGATGCATGACCACCGAATCATACTCCAATGCTCTGTACAAGCACATACACAAATGCATGGATCTCACCATACTCAATACAACCAAGATGGTGTCCTCCAAAAAAAGGAAGCCAATCTGGTGGTCTCCTGCCATAAACAAACTCTAAAATAGAAGGAAGAAACTGATGCGGAATAAAGTGAAGTCTCAAGACTGGAAAAACACTCTTATCAGCCTCAACAAAAAGTTGAGATCCCTCATCAAATCCTCTAAAGCTAGCTATGAAAACAGAATTGCAGCAGATAGTAAAGACAACCATAAGGCCTTCTATAGTTATGTAAACAATCTCCATGGCAATACCCAGATTTGCTCTGAGCTCCTACACAGTGGTACCTCCTATACTGAGCCAACAGATATTGCCAATATACTGGCCGACAGAGTCAGTGCTAACTTTACCCCTCCCCCAAAGGACCAATCACAATATCAGTAAATTGCCAGGCACCCAGTATTACTGCTGCACAGGTTAAAAGAGCACTGTCCAATGTCAAAAATACAGCTTCTGTGGGAACTGACAATATCCCTGGCTGTGCTCTATATGAACTACAGAGTGAACTGGCACCACACCTGTGTGCCCTGTTCAATCACAGCCTCACTTTAGGCTTTGTCTCTACTGAATGGCACACTGCTACAGTCATCACTCTCAACAAAGGAGGAGTGATACAGACCCTGGGAACTATTGCCCCATTAGCCTGACGAGTCTGATATGCAAAGCTATGGAATGCATCATTATAAACCTAATAAACAAAGAATTAAGGGACATGCTGCACCTCAAAAAATCCAAATCCCATCGAGCTACATGCTCGAGAGACTTGAACCTCAGCACTGAAATAAATAGGACATGCTGGAGGGACAGATTCATAATCCAGAGGCTCCCTTCACTCTGAAATAAAATCCCAGTCCAGGTTAGGCAGAGTCCCTCATTGACTCTCTTCAAGAGGAATCTTGATGAGTGGATGGGAGATTGTAGGTTTACCCCGGGTATCACTTCTGTGTCACTGTTAGACAGAGGCACAGTATACTAACCTCAAAAAATGGCATAGCAAAATTAATTTAAAATGGGTGGCGAAAGACAAACATACTCTGGCTAGGCTTATAAATGCCCTAGGGCAGATAGCCTAGTATGACCCTATGAACCTATAAGATATAAGGAATCTCCAAACTCTGGATCCCACAGAGTTTGGTTTTGTGAAGGGTAGATCATGCCTGCTTAACCTAGTCAACGTCTTTGAGTCAGTCACCAGAGCTGTGGATGAAGGCAAGGTGGTTCATACAGCCTACATTAATCTGGCCAAGGCCTTTGATACCATTCCTCAGTCAGAAAGCATAGAAAAACTCACTAAGCTAGGCATCAACCCTCATATCACTAGGTGGGTTGCAAAATGGCTCACAGATAGAACCCACAGTGTGAAAGTAGCTGACTCCAAGTCAGACTGTCGACCAGTCACGAGTGCAGTCCCACAGGGTTCGGTCCTGGGTTCTCTCCTGTTTGGTATCTACTTCTCTGAAGTCCAGGCCAACATGAAGGGACTTTGGTTGACAAAGTTTGCAGACGATTGCAAGTTGGGAGCCATTATTAACTCCCCAAGTGATGTTGACATCCTGCAGGAAGGCCTTACTGAGACCAATGACTGGAGTCAGAACCATGGCCTTAAGCTCAGTGCCAAAAAATGTGTCATCATCCCCTTTGGGCAAAACTTGGTTCCCATGAATAACCACATCGATGGTAGTCCACTGAACACAGAAGGCATTATAAGAGATCTGGGAACACAGGTTGACAGCAACCTCTCTTTTGACCACCACATTGCCACTTTGGTCAAAGTGCTTCTATGAGGCATATCTCATTACTAAGGGTTTTGCATCCAGAAAGAAAGAGGTCATTGTCTCCCTCTATACTTCCTTCATTAGGCTAATCATTGAGTACAGTGTCCCATTTAGCGTGTACCTCACTAGACACCTGTAACAACTGGACCGGCCGCAAAAGTGCCTCACAAAGATTATCCTAGAATTTAAACACTTGTGCTATATGGACAGACTCAAAAAACTCCAAATATTCTCTGTCTCATATCACTTACTTAGAGGTGATCTCTGATTTTTGACTTGTAGATGTACTTCATACATATCTGAGGGCATCACAGTGCATTTTTTAGAAGGCTATTGTTTCGAATTAGAATAAATGGAGAATGAATCTAAGGCTAATCTGAGCATGTAGCTGCAAAACAGACAAGCAGGGGGTTAGAATGAGGACTGAGGAAGGTTCATGCAGGATTCATACTGAAAAAAGAATTACATTCAAACATTGGATTCTTGATTTTAATTCAAACATAACAGTTATGCAACCTTGCAAAAAGAATGTACCATTCCCCCAAAGATAATGACTTCAGAGTTATAATAATTAACTTGCAGGGGTGTTGTGGGAATCCTCCCCAAATAACAATATTATTTTTGTATTTTTATTTTAAACTGATTGAGATTCTGACATTTGAGGTTTTGATTCTGACTTTCTGAAAGTCAGTTTTTTTTTTTATTGATTGCGGACTTTCTAAATAAGAAGCCTTATATATGTACATGTCAGCTGTCAGCATATCAGTACTGCTAGGAAATTTTGCCTCAACTTTGTAAACAGATGGAAGTTAAGACATAGCCGACTTTCAGGTCATATATAGCACAGGCTGTCTTTCATACATCATGTAGGGCGCCAAAGAAAAGGAAGAGAATATAAATCCCGGCAAAGGATTAGCTAGCCTGCGAATTGCGAGCTTACATTTCTTGTGTGATATTAGAAAGGAAATAATTCATTCAGATAATTTTTTTAGAACATCTTGTTTAGAAACTAGATTCAAATAAAATGGTGAGTGGGGTGTCTTGTAGGAAGAAACAAAGCAGACACTATGAAGAATGTTACAGTGTAATGGATAAAGCGTTGGCCTCCAAAGCCACAACAGTGTGCGTTCAAGGCCAGTGTGGGATAGTATCCACCAGCAAGTTGGCTCATTGATTTACAGTTTCTGATTTATAGCTGCAGGATCTGAGGCATTTTGACATTTAGTCAGACAGAGGATTATGGCCATGAGCTATTATCAAGCTACTTCCTGTAGTCAGAGTCTGATTCCTTTGACCTGCATTTTCCTACTATGTGACACTAAGTAAGTCACTTAACCAGACAGTGCTCTTAGGTAGTGGGGAATCTGGAATAGACTTTTTAATGATCTTATGGGCCATGTGTAGTAACTAGCAATGAGCCTATCAGAAGGTAACTGTAGCAAGGGAGTGACAAAACAGAGACTGCAGAATATTTTCACTAAAGCTGGAGAACTGTTGCAGCACTTTTTATTTATTATCATTTCAGAAGGTTGATTGAACCAACAGTGAATTAAAGACGTTTTTTCATTTAGTAGATCTGTTCATTAAGAATGCTTTATACATTGCATTTGATTTGTTTGTTTGCTTTAGTTATTGTTACTCTAGCAGTCTTGGATATGTTTCTGTAGCATGCCCTGGAGAGGCATGCTACACTGTTTATTTAAATTATGAATATGAATATAAATGATGAAAATCTTGCTTAACATAAAAACACTTCCCACATTTATGCTATAAACCAACAATCAGTTTTAGAGTTGAAAGTAGCCTTCATGAATGATGTGTCACAGTTACTATTTAACACTTCCAGCAGTTCTGTTATATCATGTAAGGATATTATTGGTACGCATGATGGATAAATACAGAACTTAGTCATAAGGAATATATTTGTTAAGTGAAGTAATTTTCACTGTATCCTTAATATAGCACTAGTGCAGCATGCCTAGGTTCTAAAGATAAATATGTTTCTTTATTGTTTGTTTTTAGATATTTTACTGTATAATATCAGTCACAAAATATCAAGTCTCTGCTGAGAATAAACACACACAAGTATGCACAACACACACACACACACACACACACACACACACACACACACACACACACACACACACACACACACACACACACACACACACACACACACACACACACACACACACAAGGAACGTTTAACAGCAGCATTCCAGTGGTCTCAGCTCTATCCCTACCAAAAGTATTCTGCTGAGTGTAAACTATTTGCAGCAAACACATATCTATTTCTGTGCCTCTTTCCGTTCCTCAGCTGTCTCGCTGAGAATTTCTAGGGAGCAGCTGTGTGATTTAAAGTAGTGGCAATGCTGTTTACTTCCCCAGAAGTTTAGGTGCTGCAGTCTTAACTTATGAAACACTGGGACTTAATCATGCATGCCTAATTTTCTGTTCTTTAATTTGAATACATTATCAGAGGGCTATGTCCATGCATTCTAATAGCATTCCACTTAACTCTGTACTACAATTAAATAAATTATTCTTATTTGGAGCATGTGGATATGAAATGATTGCATGGTGCATGTGACGACTGTGCCCTGGCTCAGCAATCAAGGAGCCTGAATCCTCACCACTAACACCTCACCACCTCACCACTAACACCAGGGAGGTCGTCTCTTAGAAGAGGAAAGGATAACTAATACACACAGTAAAGTACAATTTCCCTTAAGTGCACACAGAGATCACAGTCAGTCTGGGGCTGGCTGCTCCCCTGCTCACCAAGTCCCCAATAAGACTACCCACTGGCACAGCTATAGGGTCCAGGTCTCAGCCTAACTGGGCAAGCTAGAACCTCCAGTACCCTCTCTGTCCAACCAGTGCTTCATGTCCCTGCCCATGTAGCTGACACACACCCACACTTTGAGATAAACATTTATACAACTTCACAGACACGCCTGGGAAAAGCTGACACAGATTCTCTAGCTGTGCCCCTTTACCCACACTATACGATAGTAATTCCTGCCACCACCAGCTTAATAATTATCAGCTATCCAAAGGCCCTTGAAAGGGTGTCCAATTATTACTGTGCAATATTATTATCCAATTGGTAATGTTACTATTCAGTCTAAGGCTTATTAGAATGGCTTATTACGATAACCTCTATAAATATGCAATGTACTCTAGAGCCAACTTCTCTGCACAAACTAGCCACAGGAAAAGTGTTTTTTTAAATATTTAATAATAAATAATTAAAACACAAGACAATACTACTACACCACAGAGATATCTAAGAGTTCAGAGATCACACAGAATCTTAAAATAATACAGTAGGACAGGTCTGATGTCAAAGAAAAGCACTTAATTTAACTTTCTAATTGTTAGATAAAGAGAAAACACAGTGATATAATCTTACTTACATACATAAAGAGCATAAACAGTACTAGAGTTGATGGTCCAAGACTAATGATTTTAGTCTCTCACTGAACAATAGTTTTTAAAACACTAACAAACAGCTCTGCTAAGGCCCTCCCAAATTACATCTTTTTGACACAGGTTTTTCCAGTATTCACATTACATCATCTTGACACTTAGTCTGGAGTTCCCAGGCAAACAAACTGCATTATTTAGCAAGCTAACACCTGCTCAGAAAACTACAACAATAAAATACATTTCATATGTATACTCTAACAATTATTCCTTAAGTTAAGACAATAGAAAGAATGTTTTCAGCCAGATGCTTTGGCACCACTTTTTTAGATAATTGTAACTTCAAAGAACATTTGAAATGCCTGGCTTGGTTTTCCTTACAGCAGATGGCAATGTTGCAACAATCTTGAAGTTCACATTTTACAAGCCTGTATTTTACATTTATTTATACAAATGATAGAATTATGTATCAGATTCTATTTGACTAGACTGGCAGCCTTTGCCCATCCTTCCCAAATCTTCACAAAGCGGACAAACAGTGAAGATGCTAAGTTTCTCTTGTTCAGGAATACATATAGTTGCATTTAATCAAACATTATTTTATTTAATTTTAGTGTTTTTCCTGTATTACTGTTTGTCTATGGTCTGAGGAAGCTCATAGTGAAAGCGCTTACCAATATTAAATAGTTTTATGTTTTATCCTCTGTGTGAGCTGCGTTGTTTGTTCACTGATTTTGTTGTATTTGGATTTATTACTATCGTGGTTTTGAGCAGTGGAGCATTTGCCCCTAGTAGTGTATCGCTGCTGTTTTTATTAATTATTTTATTTTAGTAGGGTCAAAACAGACAAATAGGAAGCAAGTGCATAAGGTGATTTGTAATAAATACGGCATTGACACTGTACAGCTGATGTAGATGTCATGCCATGACAGTCATTAGGAGCAGGGCAATATTAAGTTTTGCTTATATCTCACACAACAGAGCTAAGCCTTCACAGGGCCCCATGCCACTCTGTTGACAGCAGTCTGGAAAGACAAGCCTTCAATAGTAATACAGACACATTTTAAAACAGACACCACTGATGACTGGGGAAGTTGTTCAACTGCAAGAAATGTTACTTTTCTTTCTACGTCTGGTATGAACATATCCTGTCTAGAATATATTTTAAATTAAAAGATGGATTGCTTCATGTGAATTGCCAGACTATCACTAACTGCCTCTGACATTAGGCCTTCTACTATCAAAAAAAATGACCCTAGTTTGGAATGACATTATGCTATCTTACTATATACAAATATTTAAGAATAAATGCTACCTTGCACACATTAGCCACAGTAAAGTGTTACAACTTAGTGATCCACAGAATCACTCTGCAAATACCATAGAAGTGAGGTGGCCATTGAGCACTAACAATATAGTTGTTTCCTTGTACATAAGTAAGGTGAAACAAAGAAGCTTAGACCGTGACAGCAAATAATGACACGACTGGCCTACCTAGTTCATACATTTTTCAGCTTGAGGTAAGCAGCAGATCCCAGTCAAGTAAATAACAGTAGCTTCCCACTCTTGTCCATAATTTGATATCACCTGTCCAATGTATAGTCAGTTACTTCTCTGGTTTTCACCTAACACCACCATTTAGAAGCTCTAATCTGTTAGTGTGTTTATTACTCTCTGCACTTAGAATTTGCATACTGTTGTACTGTGTTTGGGGAGGAAAGCCTTCCTGTATTTAGCTTTGCATGTCCTACATAGTGAGCCTATGTTGTGGATGAAAAATGGTCTGTAGAACAGCCCACCTACCTGTAAAAATTATTTCAATGGATAAATATTGTTAACTTGTACATAAAAATAAAATAGATATACAAATGTGCAGTTGGAGTTCATCTGTTCTCATTGCCTTGTCTGTTTGTATTAGATATGTATGAAGGAGAGATGATACTTCACATCCTGAGCTAATTCTTGGCTGCTTTAGTGACTTAGTGGAAGAACACATGTACTGCTTGTCCAGAGGGCCTGGATTTGGGTATTACTTGAAAAATCTCCTAGTTTTGGATAAGGACCTTTGCCTCCAAAAAAGCCTCTAATTGTTATAGCAGTTCAATGTGTCATGGAACACGCATGTGTGTTCTTTCATTTTCCCTTAGGTTGAAAGCTGTCTGTTTTTACTGGTTTGTTTGTGTCAGTCACATATGCATGTGGACGAGATGATGTTTCAAAACTGTGGCCAAATCTCACCTGCTGTCTGGGGTGCTTCTCTGAAAAATGGAAGTAATGCATTTCTTTACTGCTGTACTCAGCTATGACCAAGACCTTTGCTTACTCCAAAATTTATATCTATCTATCTATTATATAATATGACTTCAAAATTTTTATTTATGTATGTGTGTGTGTATATATATATATATATATATATATATATATATATATATATATATAGCTATATTTTTATATCTAATCTATATATATATATATATATACATATATATATATATATATATATATATACACACAAACACTTACACACATATATGTATATATATATATATATATATATATATATATATTTCTATTTATAATATATATATATATATATATATATCTATATATATATATATATATACATATACACATATATACATATATACATGCATGATTCAATGATGTTTTATCACAGGTTCATTTTACTGACATAGAAATCATGTGATACAAATGATTTTAACTACATTTTACAGAAAGTACATTTCACTAAAAAGTGACTTCATCAAAAACATTGTGTACTACATTATCACTTCTGGGGTAAACAGACTAGTCATGGAATCATGGTATGCAATGTACCACTTGCAATATACCTCTCTTATAATGAGTCTATATCAGATGATCGACTTTTTGGAAACAAAAAATATGAAAGAGGCCATAAGATCTATTTTCTGAAAACTCAAACATAAAAAAATAATAATAATAATAATCTACCTTCTTTATGTTTATGTAGGGGGCCAGCCCCCCTGTGCCCCCAATCCACCAAACTTATATAATCTAACTCAATGGTTGCACACCCATAGAGAAAAAAATAACACTTCAACAGAGTGTGAAGAAAGGAGATACTGCCAGCATAGCTAGTTGGAATTTTGTAAATAATCATATGTCATTTATGAATATCAAACTAATTTATACGAGATGCTTGTGTCACAAATGTATTAGATCTGTGTGTCATGCAAGATGCTAGTGTTACAAATGCATTACAACTGTATCTCATGTATATATCAAACTGATTTGTACAGACTGGTGTGTTGAAAAGTTATTTTGTAAAATGCTTGAGTTTGGACTGTATCGACAGTGTGCCTACTGCAGAGAACAGAAATGTACATGCAGTATTGTAACTGTTTAAATATGTAATATTTCAACAGCGGAAACTGGAGGATTAACCTCAGTCCAGAAAACTTTAAAAAAATTATCTACAGGCTACAAATATTTACAGGATAGACCATTAAGATGCTATCTCACAGGTTGCAGTGCAGCCAGAGACAAAGTCTGTACTAGGAAGCCTTCTGTATTGTCTTTTGGGTGAACTAATTACTACCTGGAAGTGTGGAGTTATGCAATTGTTTGATGACATCCAGCACCTACCAAAGATCTGAGCAAAAGCCCTTGTATGTGTATTTTTAGAGGTAGGCGCTAAGCCCTGCCAGGTGCCAGCAATGGGGGTTTGCATGAGAACTAGAATTCACATGACTAGACATTATGTCATTCTGCAAGCTATCCCAGCAGTAATATTTTAGATATTATTTTGAGAAGTCTCTTGGAGAGACTGAACATTCTGTATTCTGTCTTGGGCCTGACAAGAGGAACCATTCACCACATCATCTGCCTTACTTAATTAAGAAAGTTTCCAGGGAACAGTATAATTCTCTTAGATTCAGTCAGGAATACAGTGAAGCTTAGTTTAGATATTATTTTTCTTTATTTGTTGGAGACAGTCCTGAAATGTTGTTATAAATATTTCCTGTGATTTTAAACTCTGATGTCACTGTGAATATATATTTAGTATTGTCTTGTTCATTTATTATTTATTATTAAATATATTTAAACCATTCATCGTGGCTGATCTTTGTAAAGATATTTAAGTTTTCAGAGTGCTTACATATTTATTTGGTACATAGTGTAGGCCACTTCTAACAGCTTTGCTCATAGTCAAACTACCATTTGTATTAATATTAATATTACACAGTAAGATTAGACACCCTTTGTTAACAGCCTTAAAGTAGCTGATGGGTTCTGGTGGCAGCAGTAACAACCTTATATTTGGGGCAAAAGGGGGCAAAGCTAGTAAACCTGTGCCAGCCTTTCCCAGGTGTGTGTGTGTGTGTGTGTGTGTGTGTGTGTGTGTGTGTGTGTGTGTGTGCGCAAATCAAAATCTCCAAGAGTGTGTGTGTCAGCTACTAGGGCAGGGACATGAAGCACACACACCCATGCAGGAATGCCATAATGAGGCACACGCACAAACCAGAATCATCATAGAGCGTGTGTTTGGGATGCTGAAATCACGGTTCCGTTGCTTGGACATATCTGGTGGAGGCTTGTAGTACTTCATAGTGTGTGCCATGCTACACAATATGGTCCTGCAGAAACAGCTGCAGCAGGGACAGAATGATGAAGGCTCTCACAGCCCACCACCATTGCTAAGAGCCCCACAGGCACAGTGGTACTCAGACCATGAACACCCTGAGCCAGCCCCAGTATGCAGATGGAGGTGGGCCCAGTATGCCCATGCCTTGGCAAAGAGGGAACGTATAGCACACACACTGACAGTGTAGGCACCTAGGGACTGACACCTTTCTCTACCTCCACACACAGTAAAAATGGATGGCACACACACACGACTACCTGTAAATTGTCATGTATAGGCAGTCTACTGTGTGCATCCAACATAGGCAGCCCTCAACTATTGCACACACAACAGCCATTGGCACAAGGTAAGTCAATACCTGAACAGTAAATTAAGCTATCAGCATATGCAGATACTGTATGTATAGATTCATAGGTAGGTACTTGGCCAACTGCCAGAGGTCACTCATAAGACCAGCCAAAATGTGTCAGCGTTCGCCACCCCATTGAGTCATTAACCATCCCCCTGTGGAGCAGAGCCAATGGTGGGATCCCTGGGGTGCATCTACTGTTCCCCATCCACCCTTCAAGGTTTCTCTTGCAGAGTGTTAGTGAGGGGTACTGTAAAATGTAGTTAGGGATGCTGTTCCAAAGTATGGGGAGTGTCTGTGACAGGAAGCTGTCTGTCCAGCATCTTCCGGTTATTGTTGTGGCAAGGTCAGCTCACTACAGTGTGTGGCTCACTGTGACATGGATTCCCATAGGTGGAGCATATCCATCAAGCCTGAGTTCAACATGGCTGTGTTGGTCAGTGGAGATTATCTCTGGGTAAACCAGATGCCACTGAGTAAAGCAGGAGTTTATTCAGTCCGGCTGCATAGGCCATATGTTGAAGGCCAGTATTCCCCTTGGAGAGGTACATTCGTGGACCCCACATCTGTTGGATGTGTCCTCTGAGGTACATCCCACATGGATTATTATACCCTATGGTGAGACTGATGAGTGATGAGTAAAGGGGCACTATAACCCCAGTATGTCTAGATGGGAATCCTTTAGTAGTCAGATGGCCTACATAGAAGGATGTCCTAACTACTGTGGAGCTATGATTGTCACAGGGGAGATCACTATCTACCTTAGACCCCAGATACTCCATTACCTCGTCCGTATTAAAGTGGCTGCCATTCATGTATTAATATGTGGGTGCCAATTCCACAATGGAATGACCATGCAGTTAGTGGCACTTGGCTGGAGGCCGTGCCATTGGCACCCTGTGACGTTCTCTGTGAGGCCTCCTGAGGGATGTCCATGTCAGCTGGACTATCGGTCATGGCTCCCAGTTTGCATTCATTGCCAAACATGGTCTGCCATAGTCCACCTGTGTTTGCCTATACATCTGAGATGTATATGCCAAACAGTAGGGCTCCCAGGACTGAGTCTTGTGGGACACCAGTCATGACAGTTCAAGAGTTGGACCTGGAGACCACTAGTCGTACCATGTGGGTTGTGTGTGTAAGCCCATTGGCAACCCAACCTGTGATGTATGGGTGAATGTACAGCTGGTGTGTTTATCAATAATACCTGAGTAGGGCATGGTGTCAAAAGCCTTGGTGAGGTCCAGTTAGTATGTGTGAACCACCTCCCCTGTCATCTAACATCTTGGTGGCTGTATGTAGGATGTCAAATAGGTTCACTAGGCATGAACTGCACTCAACCAAGCTGACCTGGGTTGGGTCACGTGTTCGAAGGTTACCAATGTCATTGTTAATGAGTGCCATGAGGAGGCGAACCATACCATTGCAGACCAAGCTAGTCAGGCTTATGGGGTGGTAGTTACCATGGTCAGTTGTGATTTCTCCATGATGGAGTGGAATAAATATTGCCATGCGCCATTGTATGGGCATGTAGCCTGTGGACAGGCTGAGTTAGGAATGCTTAATTAGGTGGTGGGCAGGTTGTCTTATACAGTTTGCAAGATGCAGTTTGGGTCAAGATCTGCCTCCATTGATGCTGCGTTCTACTGTTAGAGAGGGCCATTTCCACCTTCGTGTCTCTGATGGTTGGGATACTGTACCTTTCGGGTAGTGTTGTGGGCTCTTTAGGGGGTAAAGTATGCAACAAATGTATCTGCAAGGATGTTGGCAATATCAGTAGGGTCAGCATATTTTGTGCTATATTTCACTGGCATAGTGCAAATCTGTGTGTCACCACGTAGATCCTTGACATAGCTAAAGAAGGCTTTGTGGTTATCTTTCGTATCCTTGCATATTCTCCTGCTGATGTTAGCCTTGCATGATGTCATGAGGGACCTACGTATCATACTAATAGTGGTCACAGATGTCTGCCCTTCGTGGGATTTGCTGTGTGTCTGGAACACTGTCCTATGTCTGTAGTATAACCTGCTTATTGCAGAGGTCCACCAGACCGGTGTCCTTGTCTAGGAGGAGTGAGTCTTGGTTTACCAGTGATGGCATGATCCATACATCCATATAGGTGCTCATAGACTGCATTTGTAAATCTGCCTGTATCTGGAGCAGTGTTTCCCCTTAGTGTGGGGGCTGTGAAACCCCCCCACCCCTGTCACCAGTAGTGTAAATTTAGCTGTAGGAAAGGTATACACTGTGGTATCCATGGGTGGGGGAGATGCTAGGGTGTGGAAACAGTGGAATAGTTCATGGTCAGATCTAACCAGTGACCGGCTTAACCTCCACTGTGGTGCACCTGTTGCCCATGTTGGTGATGACCACATCTAGTAGTTTCCACCCCACATTAGGGAGGTTACCACCTGATACAGGCCATATGAGGTGATACATTCTAGGAAGCGCTGGTCCTGGAAGTGAGTACCGGAGTACATTTCCCAGTTAATGGTATGGTTGTTGACATCGAACAATGCCAGGGTGTGCGTTAGGAATTTTGTGTTCTCCACTGTCTCCAGGTAGGTGGAGTGGAGGTTCTGGGTCATGGAGGGTGATCTGTAGCAGGCCACATTCCACATTGCTGTTGTGGCTGATGTTAGCTGCACATGGATGATCACAGAGGTATCATGCTGCCCCACTAACCTGGAGGTGTAGGTATCCCTGATGAATATCGATATAGCCCCTCCATGTCTGTCAGTCCATGTTCCATGGCTGAAATTTGTAGTATGGGTTGTAGTCTGGTAGTGCTGGTGTGCTTTCAGGAGCCTTAAGACAGATTGCAGTTAATGCACAGATGTTGATGTTGTCCATCCTGAGGAGTGCTGTGAGTGCATGCATGTTGTGATAACAACCCCTGGTGTTTAGTAGCATAAACCTCATTGAATCTGCTATTGTGCTGTTTACAGAGCTGGTATTCACCTTCGGGACTCTCCTTAATAAGGCACTATGGAGGCGCCAATAGCCTTGGCCAGTATTCCAAAGTGTAAGGCTGACACATATACCGGTATGGTATCATTGCATGTGTGTTCCCCATCTGTGCTTGTTTTACATCTCCCCTGTAGGTAACCTAGTGTTAAGCAATAGAAAGCCTTAAACTTATACAAGTCTTCTAGCTTCCAAGATAGGCATTTGGAGTGACTAAGTATCAGTGTTCTGTATGTTCTTGCTGTACTCAACTGTTTCCTGACTACATGGTGAGTTCACACTGTATATTGTGATCTGAAGGTCTGTTTATTCACATATTATGGCTGTGATGTCCTGTACATTAGAGGTTCACAGATAGCCTACTAACTATCTGCCCAAGGGCAATTAGAAGCATAGCAACAGTGTGTTGGCCTTCTATGCACCATTGATGAAGTAACTGAGCCTCTGTCATGCATAGCCAATGAAGCAATTCCAGGCAGAGTTGCTGGAAGCTGTTGAAGACTGGGGTTGTGGAGGGTGATAGGGGCACTTAGTGATCTAAAGAGGGGATGTTAATGTGGCATTTCAACACCATTCATTTCCCCCAACAGGTCTTGCAGCTATCAAACTGGACAGACTCCCCCACGCCCTGGCTGTAAGGTTCTGGGACACATGATCCCAGAGGTGTATAGTCTGTTACCCATTCACACAACAAGGTTTCCCTTGAAGTGTGTCAGTGAGGGGCTATGCCTAATGTAGTTAGGAATGTAATGTATTGTCTCACAGTACATTTGTTATATGTTGTTATGTCAAGAGTACGTGAAGCTGAGTGAGTTTGGGGGCTCCCACCCTTTGCTTAGCCTAGCTTACACATAGAAATCATTTAAATAGGAAAGAGGTGGAAGCAACGTTAATGTCAACAGTGTAATGGTTACAGCATTCACATAGAATCTGTGCATTCGAGGTTACAATCCCGATAAAGGCAGGGATGTTTATCATGTGCAAAAGTATACCTTAATCACAGCTTGCATATACAGGTAGTAATCGTCTGTATAATACACATTTGAATCACCCATATAAACCCATGTGTGCAAGAGAGTACAGTCAACAAAGAATGTAATGTCATGTCAGCACATAGTGAGATGTTACGTCACTGACAGGTATATATCCAGAGTAGTTAGCGGATGTGGCCGTATATGCGCACACAGGTTATATGTTACAACGTTTGTTTAACTGTGTTTAACCACTGCTATAAAGTCACACAAACGCTTTTAAACATGCTTACAACTGCTTAAATGAGCCTTGCTCTGCAGTAAAAAACATTCGTAAAGCATCTCAGGTGTCGAACCCTGGACCATGCACACTATAGTCATGGGACGTACCACTAAGCCATCCGAGGTGTACACATGTTTCATGGTCCTGAGACTACACCTTATACCATATGCATTTCACTGTAATGATCACAAATGGGACAGTGGCCTTGTGTACATATGTACAGTACATTGTAATATACGGTAGTTTGTGAACCAACACATTCCAGTCTACAGATGTATTACTGTGACAAACTAATATGAAATATATATTTGTCAATGATGCCTGCATATATATATATATATATATATATATATATATATATATATATATATATATATATATATATATATATATATATATATATATATATATATATATATATATATATATTATACAGTTACAGCAATAGCCATATATATAAGCATCTATGAACACACTTTGTGACACAGAAGCACTCCATACGAATTGGAGTGTACATAAAACACATGCAGCTCTGGTATTATAACAGTTAATATTAACCTAAGTCACCATAGAAGGGGTGGTGGTTGTGTATGTGAAGATTGGGGTGGGGGAGGAATGATGGGTAATGCAATCATGCATCAAGGAGGGCCTGGGTCGGATGTCCAATAAGTGAATTGGAGAGGCATACATGGAGTATGGGGACAATATAAAAAGGACACAAAGCAAGAACCTTACTCATTCATAATACACCCTGTCATGTCACATTGCAACACCTACTTTCACAAACATATGAACATTAACATGTATCAGACATATGTACGCCAACTGATTGTCACATGTTTTCAGTAGTGAGGAATGCCTGTACTACAATGTATATTCTAAACACCATAACATTCGTGCATATCTCAGATGTCTTAGTGGTAAGGTCAGTAACTGTGGTGTTCTTGGTCCCGGGTTCAAGACCTGCAAGGGCTGTTAGGTTATTTTGAGGGCCAGAATAAGGGCTTTTGGATGCAGGTGGATTAAAGCAATCTTAAGCAGTTGTAAACAGGTTTCCATGTGTTTGCGTGACAGTAAGTGGCACTGCAACACGGTAAATGGAGAAGCGCTTCACACGTTTGACCTTTGCTTAACGTCGGGCAGACCACAGGCAAACCTGCTCACAACCACGTAAATGTGCATTATTCACACTTTCCCTACCAGTGCCTACTCTGAGAGGTAAAATAATGACACCTTCCAGGAGTAGAACCTGCAACCATGTACTCCATCCTCCGATTAACCTAACACTAAGCTACCTGGGATGTACCTATCCCAGTTGTGTATGCAGACAGGTTAAAACACAAAAAGGAGGAATGTGTTGAAATAGGACACCCTGCCATGTACCCAATTAAAGGTGAACGCTCATATATACATATATATATATATATATATATATATATATATATATATATATATATATATATATATATATATATATATATATATATATATGTATATATATATATATATATATATATATATATAGAGAGAGAGAGAGAGAGATACATAGAGACACGTTGATATATACAGGTCTACATATATATGTAGATATATAGATAGGTTAGAAACATCTACACATCTATGGAGGTACAGATAAACGGATGCAATAATGTATATATTTATATACATATACACACACACACACACACACACACACACACACATATACATATATATATATATATATATATATATATATATATATATATATATATATATATATATATATACATACACACACACACATACATACATGTCTGTAGACAGCATCCAAAGTGGTCATATCTGAGTATAACATGGACCATAGCAATCACACATTTCGCCCCCCCCCCACAAACAATATGAATATAACATATGAAGAGTATATGCCAATACACTATTACAAATGTGTTCTATGGACACAGTCACCAACACAACTGCATTGACTTCAAATATCCATGACAGAATTACACAGACAGCTTTCATTTTGCAAATCTTTATTACATTCTGATGTATTGCCAAAAGGATTCAAGGACTAATAGTACCTGCATGCTCTACAGGAAGCATTTAATAGTGCCTTAATGAATCAGCCTGCATTTACCAGTGTATTAGTCCACTAAGGGATAGGTGTTCACATAGGGAAAGAACACCCACACACATATAGACGTTGTATAAAAGGGGTTCCTACACACCTGCATGTCCTATGTACACCCACCAACATCTACCCTACAACCGAAATAATTACATCAATACATACTGTCATACCATATTCAATTATGGAACTGCTGTACAAAATCTGCTGAAACCTTAACATACCTGGACACAGACACACTAACATGGCCCTATGTGAAATAGTTGCCGTTATATAATTGAGAAGCTGCTGATGTAACAGGGTTTGTATGAACTAATCCCATTTCAGAGGGTTGAAAGGTTCGTACACCAGGAAGTTTTACCGAGCACTGAGTATTAGCACACTATGATACACAGTAACACCAAACTAAATATGTCTGGTAAGCACACTGTAAATCCCCTAACATTATATGCATAGCTATGCAGCCTTGAGCTGGTCAAACAACCTTGCCAGACTCTAGGCATTACACACAATATATTACTGTTCTTCTCAGTACAGCTGTTGCAATACATTCCAAACAAAACCTCCACACTGTCTTCCTCACAAGTAAGGCAAAGGGACAACACCCAAGTGGAGTACTAAATTATACTCCACTGTAGCCATGGTATTGGCTAAGGCAGTAGCAGCACAGCTGATGTGCATGTAATTAGCTACTTAGGAACACCAATTGGCCTTCAGGATAGCACATGTTACTGATCTGTAACTATAAAAGGTTGCCTTGTCACACATTCAAACCATCTGTATCTACCTGTAGGGCAGTACAAAACACTGAAAGATGAACCGAAAACGAGTAGTACACTAGTTAATAACACCTCCAATTACTAAGATGGTATGTATAACATGCAATATGTCTGTGTATGTAGTATCTGTACTGTAAGAATTACAGTGTAATCAATGCATATAGTGGAAATAGCTATCTTGTAGTGATGTATTGTTGAGCAGTAGTAATGCTTGTAGTATTCTATATGTGTACTGCTGTAGGTCACACAACACACTCCACATACACCACAAGAGATGCTATGGGCTTGGAACCCACCAATTCGTTTCCAGCCACTGTCCGTGTCAGGATTGGTCCAACAAGTATGTGCTATAACAGGGGATAGTATATGTTGATATATAGTAACAGTCGACATATGTATGGGTGTATAAGTAAGATGAACATGTTAAAGGTGGGCTTACCATGCAAATATGGCGTGCATTGTGGGATATTGTGCCAATAACTGTGTAACGTGCAGTATTCTAAGCAGATCTGTATTCTATTCTACATAGCAGTTCTGTTATGTTATGCAAACAGTAGTTATATCTATTGGCAATTACAATACTCAATGATAGGATACATAGCATTAGTATTCATCTGACAGGTTAGCAGCATGATAGCAAAGATAATTGGAAGAGCCAGGTAGCTATCCATGCAGGTATGTCCCAAGGCCTGGGTAGCATTCTGCCATTGGCCAGAATGATACTGCAGTACAGGGACAAAAGGATTGTATTCCACAATTGTGTAGTGTAGTGGTGCATGTCACAGGGTATCCAGTATCTGTCGTCTTGGGATAATATGGTTGACAGACCATGATGCTTTGCCAGACAGGGCCTGCATCTGTCACCCCTGGGAATCTGGATACAGCCTAGGGCTCTTGCTTCCCCTATAGTGCCTTCATCATGCATGGTTCAGGTGAGGGTCCACTGCTGTTACAGGGACATCCAAGCAATACACTGCGTGTCTCGCTACACAATGATACATGTCAGAAACACTATACGGACACATATATGTCAATCCCTAACATGGAGAACATATCTGTGCAGTGGCTGAGACATGTTTCAATGCTCCGGAGAGCACACCTGCATGACCATGTTATAACACATACCTCACCTTTTGCCCATTATCCTTTATTGGAACATAGGAATTCCATTCCTGAAGGATATGTACACCCCCACTCTAATTGCACTTGCATAATATCAGATGTATTATGCTGAGCAACTACCGTTATGCCACAGTGGAATTCAAAATGCACCTTGAGACAGATCACCCACCAGGCCGCGGACTTCCCAACTGCCATAATGTGCTGTAATGGGGAAGATTAGGTCTGAGAGAGAACCATAATATTGGTTACACTCAACTATTCCATTATGAACTGTGAAGACTCCTCATGTACCAACATCTGCGCTCAATGCATGTTGGATTCAATCGACCCCACTGACCTGGATCACAGTAGTCACACAAACAGGGCTATCAGTATGCTACACATAGTTAGTCTCCAATGTCAATGTTATGTTCCCTAAGAGCAGAGTGGTGAGTGCCATGGCACCCATGCAGATGGACAATGCATGTCCAAATGCTGACTCCTACACAAATGAACCTTAAGCAGTCACATATGTGCAGTGATTGTGCCATTGAAACAGAACCATGAGTCAACCCAACACAAACAAGTACGCAAACTGGTGGTGCCATGCTTTAAACTGTACCACAGAAGGTAGTAACTGTTGCAAGAGTGAACACACATGAGTGTAGGTGATCCCTTGTCAGCCTCAGAAAGATGCAGCTACACCATATAAAACCACGCAAAGCTACCATGAAACCAATCAGCCACATATTAGGCTAAGCACAGAGCATTCTATAGCTGTGTCGTTAATCGTAATGGCAACAAGACCTGCAGTGCTGCACAGCACTATGGCATGGGAAGTACTGCACCTACAGAAATAGCACCAGCTTATCCAGATAGGGTCTCAGAGAACCTAAACCCACTCCCACCTCCCCCACACCCCCAACAGGTACACTTAGTAATATATCCATGTACACTACAGGGCCTCTGTACTAACGACTATGCAGGTACAAGCTGCACTCTCTAATGCCATACATACAGTTTTCATGGGACCTGTCAACATCCTAGGGTGTATCCTACCCAAATGTAAGAACATTCAGCTATCCACATACAAATCATGTTCAATCATAGCTTCATGTCAGGCTGTGTACACACCAAATGGTACACAGCAACACTTATCACACCCCACAAACAGGGAGACACCATTGATAATGGGACATAGTGCACAACTACCCTGCTGAGTCTGGTCTGTACGGCCATGAACCGTGGTCAGTGTAATTGATGTATGCAGTACAGATGTAGATGACAGTAGGGTTGATTCACACTGCATATCATGACCTTGCCATGTTGTAGGACACCATCACCCATACTGTGTTCCAGCTACACTCAGTAAACTAGGTGTATATTCCTATGTCACAGGAGTGGTTGGCAACTGAACTGCTGGCAGAACCCACACTACAGAAGGTGTCTGACGAATACACGCACATCAAACCAGTGCCAACCACAGTAATACATGGGTCATTCCTGGTACTCCCCCTCTTTGATATCTATACCACATAGACTAACACAGAAGGCATCAGCCTATTGATGTCTGCAAATGACTATAAACTAGGAGCAATAGTCGACTCATTGTGTGCTGTGATCAACATACAGGAGGGCCTTAGTGTGTCAGATGTGTGGTGTGTGATGTATGGCCACATTCAGACAGCTAATTATTGCATTGTCATCCCCTATGTTACAAACCCTGTACCCATTAACTACCACCTAGGCAGCGGTCAACATAATGGCAACTGTGTGTATGGGATGCAGCTGGTCAGTACTTCCCTTTGATAGTTATGTCACCACAAAAGACAGGTAGTCGTATGTGGCACCCCTAATCATGACAGGGTGCCATCCAGGAATATAGAGATAACTGCTCAGCCATACTCAACACCCATGTGTCCCATAATAGATCACATATTTCCTTTAAGAGTTATTGCCCATGTGTAGCTGGCCTACACTGCCCTTCACA
The DNA here is from genome assembly GCF_019279795.1 of Protopterus annectens. Taxonomy (NCBI): domain Eukaryota; kingdom Metazoa; phylum Chordata; order Ceratodontiformes; family Protopteridae; genus Protopterus; species Protopterus annectens. The sequence goes on from NC_056726.1 coordinate 1,264,628,525, forward strand.
ATCCCTAGCTGCACTATGTAGCATGCAACCTACCCTGAATAAAGCCATGTCCAACCCAGAGGTGTTGGACATGCTACACTTAACACATCCTGATCCCAAATAAGCACATACATCATGGACATCCACCTTTCTAGTACAAGGATCACAACATGCCTGACAGATCCCTGTCCCTTACACCTAACATACTCTTGCCATACTATGCATCCCTGTCCAGCGAAGCTGCACATCACCCCTCTCTGTGACATGGTATGATGACCGCATGCCAAATATATCAGTAACAATGTGTATCAGTTCTGTGGCACTGCTTAAACTGGCCACTGAAAATTACCTGTCTGTTGCCTACAGTCAGGTAACCTGTCTGCCTAGGCTCATAAATGGCCCAGAGCATATAGCCTACCACATCACTGTGACCATACATGCCATAGTTGAAATCCAATCCTGCAAATACCATCAGGCTAGCTATTGTCCCATGTGTTACACATGTGCAACACAGGCAGTACATGGCAGGATGCTACACAGCTGTACAGTGCCATGTAGATAAGTATATGGCAAAACACATACATGCTTGCGAGTCTGGAGGGTCACAGGTCATGTCCATAATGGCTATGGATGACTATATATGTGGCATATACACTGCATTTAGGTCGATTGAATTAATGTGAACACATCCAGGCATGTGCTGATAGGTAAAGACACCACTGCAGGTGAACAGACATGCCCACATCAAGGCAACATCCACATGGTGTATGAGTAATGACATCACATGACACACACATATATGGCGATAACATCACATCAGCAGTAGGTGTCAAATATGTGTGACTTATACATGTCAGTGGTATTAGTGTCATGTAGATCTACAAAGATGTATTTGTAATCTTAATAAATGTGGTACACATGTATGTTCAGCTGTACTGCTGTACTTCTCTGTGAGTTACTATGACCTGTCTCCATCGTTATGTCTTCCAGGTATGCCACGTAGCCGACTGCCGCCATACAGCAGCTTGGAGGATGAGGTCCTCATCCCATACCTCCTCAACAACTACATGATGCTCTTCAGCCATGTGCCACAGGATGCACAGCAGTGGGATGCCCTGTGGCAGGAACTCTGCAGGAAGGTAAATGATGTTGGTGGACACAATCGCAGCTATCAGCAGGTGCGCCGTCACTGCACTGACCAGATAAGACAGGCGAAACAGCGTGCTAATGCAATCGCCAGGGAACAAGGTGCAACAGGTGGGGGGGCCACTCACCCAGCCCCCACTCACATGTACCGAGGAGTTACTGGCCAACCTGGGGACACCGGCAGACCTACATCCACAAACGTTAGCTGGTATTGTGGAGGTGGGTGTCTCTCAACCACCGAGCCTTGAGTTGCCTGGTAAGTCACTACTGCACATAAAACACAACCATATATCACATAGTTACATGTGTTATTGTACAACATGTAATGTAACATCATATGCAAGGCATGTATGCACACATGCCACATACTATAGTCTGCTACTCTATGTACGCACAGATGTGCATACTCCATAGTATAGTGTATTGTACTGGCTTATGTGCTAACATAGACATTGCACCCTGTAGCTACCACACAGGTGTGGATAATGGTCTTACTGCTGTGACACCCCTGTTTAAGTACCTCTGGCATTTTGCAGTGACAGCTGCCTGTGTCAGGTGAGATTGTTATTATTTACCAGGCTTGATAATGCACAAAAAATATTAATTGCATGCTATCTGCCATAACACACATACACATAATGTATGGTGGTCCTGGTAATGGACACTGGTCAGACCTGCAATGCATTACACTGTTTACCTATGTGAAACAATTAAAGACTATATGAAACACCTACACTAAACCTTCCAAACTGTCATTGCCAGATGTGTAGACAACAGTGAATACAATGGTGGATGTGTGTTCCACTGTAGTGGCAGGTACTACATATCAGCATTACACATGTTGGGAATATGAACAGTACTGTACAGAGAGCATATGTGTGCAAACACACTAAATGCGTTGGAGCTGGAGTATGCCCGGTCCACAGGATACACCATTATGGAGTATACCCTTGCTATGAATGTCACACAATATCATGTGCTATCAGACATGTCCATGACATGTAGTGGGCTGACTGCAACACTGCTCAACTATCCTGCAAGACATGTCTCACATCCCATACATACCACCCTTTGTCTGTATAACCCTGTCCTCAGTGGAGCATATGACATCTATGGGTGTATGTCATATGGGATAACACTGACATGTGAAAGAAGATGGCCATCACAACCATTGGACTGCACATGTGTACACATGGCCATGGAGGATGGCCAGAGACACGAAGCAAAACACACAGTTGAAGTGATGTACATGTGTGTACACCCTGTTGTACATTGGCTCAACACAATACAACTATGGCCTTTGTGTAATGGTGATATTGCAGATGTGAAACACTAAACATCATGCAGGCCTGTGCACAGCTTGTGTAGGCATAACATGAAACCACCACATAACATGTCTTGAACATCTGGAGTGTGTCACGACATGGAAGCATTCACCTATACAGTATCCAAATACATACATGTGTTGCACAACATACACATACATCCACATCAAGCCACAGATACAGTAGATTCACCTTGCTGGTGTCAGATATCACTGTCATGCCTGCTCCTCATGTGTGTGATGTACACAGATGGCATGTGGGACATACAGAACTTGTAAGTTAGCCATGTGTGGGCATAGTTGGCAGGTATCAGTAATATGGTTGCAGATGTGCAGGGGTGTTATCCATATACCCTTCTGTGACCTGTGTCACACATTCCACATTAGGGTTCATTGTGTATACTCCTCGGTGATGTGGGTCACATTCCACATTAGATATGTATTGTATGTGAACATAGTCATGGCTTTGAACCGTGTCAGTAGCTCACACTGTATAGCAATTGTGAAGCCACATGATGCCCTGCAATGGCTATGCACATCAGCTCGATGTGCAGTATGTCCCTGCATATTTGTAGGGTGGACAGACAACATTGCATCAGCTGAAGGCCCATGTTAGTATAACAAGTCCCTGCATTGGGACACCATTACCGTACTGTAGATTGGAAAGAAAACCATTGTGTTAAACATGTATGCATGTCATTCAACATGTCAGCAGAAGACATGTTATACTACATGTGATTGGCAAGGTCATACGCCACACAACAGGCCGGTGTACTGTAAATCTGTGCTGGTCTGTGGCACCATTGCAAAGTAGGGACAGCCATGTCAAACATGTGTGTACAGCCACTTGCACAATGTCTACACTCAGCTCAGAGGTAGGTGGAATAATGTTGTACAGACATGCACTGCTTTAGGGGAGATATGCAAGCTAGGGCTCAGGCAATCATAGTATGCAGTCGACATACCCTACTGCTCATGTCCTCACACATAGGGTCAGTGGCCAACACAAAGCATCAGTGGCAGATGTACAAAGGTCAGCGATGGTCTGGTAACATGTGGTATATGTTGCACCCACCATGGCAGTGCAGTGCAACAGTGCAACGTGCATGCATTGTGTTGCAGATATGGGGCATAGGCTACTAACACAAATGGTGCAATGCAGGTATGTATGCTAACCATCACTATAATTTTGTAAGGTGCATGCTGTATGCTTTACCACATGCATGCTGTTGTGTGCAACTCAGGGATGTATGATGACTACCACTATAATTGCCTTAGCTGAAACTATAATTGTCAAAGCTGAATGCCATCTGCCATATCACCTGCATGTAGCGTATGTCTGTGTGTATGTCTGTCTGTGTGTCTGTCTGTGTGTGTCTGTGTGTGTGTCTCTTTCTGTGTGCCTGTGTGTGTGTCTTTGTCTGTCTGTGTGTGTATCTGTCTGTCTGTGTGTGTCTCTGTCTGTCTGTGTGTGTCTGGTATAACTTATAATGTACAGTTCTTGTCTTCCCCTCACAGGTATTGATGTAGGTGGGTTGCCCTCCTGCAGTCCACCTGATGTTGGTGTCACCACAGACTCTAGCAGTGATGATAATGATAGTATGATTGAGGCACAGGCAGCGTTGTCAGGGGCTGACTCTGTGTCATTGGTTGCCATTCCACCTGTCTCCCCCTCATCATCGCACACAGTTCCCCTGCCTGCACATACCCCATCACCACCGGCCATAGAGGAAGGACAGTTGATGGGTGGTAGCATGGAACAGGGAAGTGTGGTGACTATGGAAGGTGTGCCTGAAACCATGCTCCCAGTCAACAGGCATGTGCCCAGCGCTGCTCGTAGGAGAACCACTGGCCAACATGCCCCTCTGGGACAAAGCACATCAGCTAGAGTCAACAGACACATGTTTCAGGCTGTAATGGAGGCACAGGCACATGCTGAATGGCACAACAGAGATGGTCTGAGGCTTCAGAGGGCTGCTGTCCATTCATTAACTGACAACATCCAGGCACTTGCAAATGCTCACCATCATCTTGCAGATGTTTTGGATAGATGATTGGGTGACATGGTGGGAGTCCTTGACCATGGCATGTCATTCCTCGCGCGTGGAATGTCTATGCTGGAACATCTGGTGGGAGTGAGGCATCGGGCACATAGACATAGTCCAGCTACATCACCTGTTGAAGGTCTACGTGAACATGCTACTGCACATGTCCGCTCCCATAGTGGCAGTAGCAGCAGCATTGGTGCTGGTGCTCTCCAGTCCACAACATGACACAGCAGGCCACGTGCACATGGTCCTGCATGGTCCCAACAGGGACACAATTCCAGTGGATGTGTCATCAGATGGTACCTATTCTGGACCTCTGCCTGGTAGTGCCCGTGCAACCCCTGGCAGGCGTAGGTCACGTGGCTGTGGCCAGACACCATGAACTGTGACACCTGCCTTGTACAGTCTGCAGCTGTCAATATTACCCCTGTGTAGGTCAGCCTCATGCCAGACCTGTGTGCATGCATACACACACACTGGAAACAAATGTAGGGCACCTCAACACACACATGCATAACATCCACATACGCCCAATGATATCACAGGCCCTAAGACACATGCATGATGTCATCCAATGGCACAGCTTAGGCCTCTGGCAAACATTATCACCCTGTGCATATGATGATGCCTGTGCTGCATCCCTGTCATCCACACCATCAGTGCAGGGACATGTTCATATGGTCTGATGCACAGGGTGAACATACTAGGTAGACAATTGTAGATTAATATCGTTGACTAGTGTTGACAGGCAGCAGACATAACATGTATTGCAGTTTTAGAATGCATTTTGTACGTTTGACAGCATGCATCATGTGTAACAACACTAACAGCATGTTGATCTTGACGTTCTGCCTTCCTCTTTCAGGTGTAGTTGCATGTGCCGGGGGATGTTGGTGTCTGCGGGAGTCCCATATGTACATGTTGGCTACCCACAGGTCAGTATGACAATACCTACATGCACTTTGTAGCTTCCACATCACAGTTATATTCTCCGATGTTTCAATTATGTTTACTGTTCTAATGATCCAAGAGCATGATAGCTGTGTAGTAAGCTACTATGTTCAGAGCCATCACATCCATAGTGGGTGACATCACAGGTATAGTTACCTGGAGCGCGGAGGAGGTAAAAGAGTGGTATGCCAGATGACAAGGGTAAAGGCCAGTGGAAATAGTGGCTTCTCATTGGGAAGCAAGAATACCCACTGCCATGACAGCATGCAAACACAGACACACCCACACACTCAGGGAATCCCAGACACAGTAACACACACACACACACACACACACACACACACACACACACACACACACACACACACACACACACAGTTGCCAGTGTTGGGATGAGAACCCCCTGCCTATATCCATATCATCATTATAGTATTATGCAATTACAAGATGTGCCACAGAGATTACACATGTACAGGGAGTTGGAATGGCCTAAGTCAAGGACATCGACAGGGATACTACACTGCAGTGAGTGTATGTGGGGAGGGGGGTCCATCAGTAGGCTATGTAACAACAGGTCACACCCCAGGGAGTACATGTTAACAGGCAGTTAGTATGCCCATCTACGATTGATGTTATCAACAGGGACGCTAGACTGCTTTGAATGGATGGGGGGAGGGGGCATTAACATTTCACTATGGTAAAATACAGCCTCACTCCAGGAACCGGACAGCCATACACACAGACAGCCATACACACACACACACACACACACACACACACACACACACACACACACACACACACACACACACACACACACACACACACACACACACACCAGCATTCCCAAAGATATACACCTATGTCACACACATACAGACTCTTTACATGTATGAGGTTTAACCACCTGCCTATGGCTTTCTTTCTACACTTCACTCTGTACTGGTGCCACCAACAGTGTTCAGGAGAGTGATAACATGTGGGATGTATTCCCAACCATACATGACATATATGGACACACACCCACACGTGCCAGTACTGTGAATCAAACACATGGCTATCTCATGATAGGTACTACAGCAGTACAGCACTGTCACATCCGGTACAATGCTTACTGACTCTTTCCTTTGACAACTGTGCTGATATATGCACAATATATGCACAGGGGAGGTATTACTGTTAGAGGTGTCATGGGCTTTGCCTTCAATGTCACCTTTACAGCATTCTACATTGTCTGTCTTCCACTTCAGTTAACAAAACCTGACCTTAGCAGGTACACAGGTTATTGTAGGACTGGTTGTAACATACCAGTGAGCTGTCCGCAGTAATCATTCATCTGCAAAGATGCCCCGCCACTTAGTAGTCATGTCCAAACATCTGTCTATACCTCATGTACGGCTTACTGTACTTAGAGCATAATACCATATACAGTTGGCAATGTTGAGGCTGTATTGCAACAGCGTGATGTACTAAGACAATAGTCACCTTCAAACATCAGATATTGCACACACATGGAATCTACACAAACAGCAATACATGTACACATATGCGGTCTACATCAATACATGCACTAGCAGGTCAAGAGGATACATTCCACACCTTCCCCACGCCATGTGTGAAACATAGCCGAGCATTACACCATAATGGATGTTGTATTTATGTACTGGTAGGACACCACCACTTTCACTGAGTAGCCAAGTGTACATATATTACAACAGCACATATCATGGTGACACACACAGCATTATTCCATGTCATGCACTTACAAACTGTTACTTGACAGTGCCATGGTGAAGCCAGGGCACTGAAATGGTCAACAGTGAGCACATCATATTTGCCACACACACATCATGTGTACTGGAAGAGTGCCAACAATGTGCTCTGATAGAGCTAGGCACTACTCTTATTCAATCATGTGCAAGGTCTGTGGCTTGTAAACATCTCACCCCAGCATGTACTGGCTATTGTGGTACTAAGGCTAATGTCCAGACAGCACACAGCATGCATGGCTTGCAATTGTTGACATGAGGTATATGTAGGAGCTGTGGCCACACATGGCTATACATGTCATGAACATATCACCTGTGACTACTCATGAAGATACAGTGCAGAGGTGGATTTCCCTGAGTCTGTTAATACAGACTTTGTGTAGGTCCTATATTCCTGTTATTTGGGTATGTTTGTAGGCATTGCACTAAGTGGACATGTCTAAAGACATACATGCCACATGGGGTGTTGTATGATATGATAGCTGTCATGGGTGACCAGTAGAGAGGATATATTACCTCTGTCAACATAGATATGGAACCTTATGTACTGTTAGCATGCTATCTGCCATGTGCATGTGTGTAATGACTGTAGCCACCTGTATGTAGAAAGATAAATGAAAGCTATGGTAATGTAATATATGTTGTTTGTGTGTGGGATGTACATATCCACAGCAGGTATGGTTAGGTCATATCTAACGATGAGGGTGTTGCTTACTGGTGTACAGCAACAGTCGACCGTGTTAATGCCAACAACATCCGAGGGACCCTGGTATGTGTACAACTGAGAAGGTTACAAACTGTGGTATTACTGCATTGCATAACACATTATGCAGCTGTGTCTGTACGTGGGTACATTGCACAGTTGATGTAGGCCTAGGTACAGTTCACCAATCGAGGTTTACCTGGTGGTCTACCATACTATGTCATACCACATATGGATGTGTGTTGGTAGTCTGGGAACAAGGTGGTGGATGTATATGAGGATACAACCTAGAATGCAGCATTTGCCACTGTCAACTGTACCTGACTCATCTGTGATGTGTTATGTCAGAGTAGTGGTCTTTACATGTGAGTAGCCTTTATGAATATGTGTACACCACCACCTGGTATGATCCATACCACTATTATGACCCACGTCTGGATCTGAGTTATATGGTGGTAGTGCAATTGTGCACTACAGAGTCTTCAGCCAGGCGTTCCTCACTGCACAGATATTGGTATTCCCCATTGTAGGTTCTACATTGATCAAATGGATTACTAAAGCCACACATCTAGCATGGGTTAGCATAGGCATCCAATGCAATTGTTATGCAGGTGTCAGGGTGTTACTTCTGTGTGTAGGACATTTGCCTTGGAATGCGGCTATATGGGTAAATGTGACCTACGTGTTATCCACACACACGTGTAACATGGATGCATTTGCTCTGTGTTGAAGGCTCATCATTTGGTCATGACAGCCTGGAATGACAAACACTGGACAACCTCATAATAACAGCAGGACATTGGCTCATTGTTTTGGTCTAGCAGTTGCCACCCGTACCATGACATCACTGCATGTGGCATTAATGTGCTTGGTAGCAAATGCCCCATGTAAGGTGACGGATAGCGGCAGAACTTGTGTATATGACCAATGTGAGATATACATAGGGTAGCAGTCCTGCTAATAATGAGAACTACTACCACAGCCAAGAGAGGTCATCTTGTCACCTGCACCTCAGTACCATTACACAATGTGGCTCACACATTATGCTTGCACATGCCACTGTTCCACGTATAATGCCACTGTCCACAACCTGCTATCAGTGTATGCCTTTCAGGGCAGCAAGGTGTGTGACACATGCTGTAGGTAGCATCCACCTGTGCGACCCAGGTAACCTGTCTGTCATGTTCAAACTTGCACGAATGTGTATATGTAACATATATATATATATGTCAGTATTTCATGTACATGTATGCATGTGTATCACGCAGCACAGACACAGATATATCATTTACAGGCCACATACAGGTATCAGGTAGTAAACCAGTATGATGTGCATATATACTGACAGGTAAGGTGTACCTAACTGTAAACCTGTGTGTTTACAATAGGAGTCCATTACAACATGTTCTGCACATGTAAGTGTTTGAGCATGCACACTGTGGCCTTCAGTGGTTAGAATCAGTGCATCCAACAAGCCCTTTGTTACTAAGTTTATGAGCATGCCCAGTATAACCTTGTGTAGTTGTAGTCATAGAGCATCCCAAACGGCCCTGTGCTACTAAGTCTATGGGCATGCCCACTGTAACCCTGTATAGTGATAGTAGTTGTCCATTCCGCAGATGGCCATACTCCAGTTCAGGTTCCTGTTGTGCTACAACTATATCTCTCAGGCCTACCTGTGGATGGCGTGTCTTGTTTGTGCATACAGGTTGTAATGGACACCTACTTTAAACACACAGGTCTACAGCTATGTACTTCGTGATTGTCAGTCTCCCTGTTGTTGCCCTCAATTGTAGAAGTGCAGTCTGACTGCCTTGGGATGTGTAATCTCTGTGGCACATCTCGTAACTGCGTAGTACTGTAATAGTGATCCATAGATAGGCAGGAGTTCTGATCCCACCACTGGCAACTCTGTGCATGTGTTTGTGTGTGTGACAGCAAATGCCTGAGTGTGCGTGTCAGCAAATGCCTGAGTGTGTTTGTGTGTGTCTCAACAAATGCCTGAGTGTGTGTGTCAGCATAGGCTGTGTGGTTGTGTGTGTATATTTGTGTCTGCATCCTGTCATGGCAGCAGGTTTTGCTGCATTCCAAAGAGATACCTCCTTTTGCACTGGCCTTTATCCTTGTCAACCGCTATACCTCTTTCTTCTTCCCTACCCACTGCAAGTAATCGGTCCTGTGATGTCACCAAGCTCAGACGTGGAATCAGTAAATGTAATTGTAAGTGTTCTGTGGCACATACCCCAACTGCATACCACTGTACTAGTTACTTTTACATAGGCAAGACGTGTATGCACAATACTGGCAAGTGTGTGCATGTATGTGTGTGTGACTACCCTGTAGTCAGGCATACACATGTGTAATGTCTTTCAGCACATCATGGTAGCCATTTTTGGTGACTGGTGTCTACAAAGTATTACATAGTTAGGAATGGTAAAGACTATGCAGTCAAGCACGACTACAGTTGGGTATGTTATTTCCCTGTGCCACTGTCGAGCAGTGACACAGAAGTGGTTGCTGGGGTGTAGGTCCATACCCGTCATTCCCCCACCCTAACTCCACAATCCCCAGGGTAGATTACATTAGCCATCATTCCCCACCACAAACTCTGCATACACGACAACCATCCCTTCTCTGGTGGGCTGCTTATGATTTAAATGTTATAACACAAAAGATGCCTCTGTTTTGTGTACACGTCAGTTCCTTTGGAACCCTTCTGTGTCACAAAGGCCATTCAGATGTGTGTGTGTGTGTGTGTGTGTGTGTGTGTGTGTGTGTGTGTGTGTGTGTGTGTGTGTATATATATATATATATATATATATATATATATATACATATGGCTATGGCTGTGTCTGTGTATATATATATATATATATATATATATATATATATATATATATATATATATGTATGTGTGTATACACATCCTGTAGGTGTGTATGTGTATATATATATATATATATATATATATATATATATATATATATATATATATATGTAGGTATGACAGTTGTACAGATGTTGACTTGTCTTTGTTGCTTCACAGAGTACAGTACATTCAAGGGTACTGTACAGATGTACACAAAGGGCTGTCCCATTTATTTTCAGTACTGTGGAATACCTGTAGTAGGACCTGCATTAGAGACTCCATGCAATATGTGTACAACCCAGATGGCTTAGTGGTACGTCCAGTGACCTCAGTGTGCATGGTCCAGGGTTCGAGACCTGCAAGCCTTGTTGATACTGTCAATTAGGACTGCATAAGACACTTTTAAGCAGGTGTAATTGTGTTTTTGTGATGTAATCAGCAGGTACCCGCAGGTAACAGACATGTACAACCCACGGTACATGTGGAATGCCCTTCTTTGGCAATTCTGCTGATGTCACCCAGTTACGTATACACCTCTGGGACTGCTGTAACCCAGTATTCTCTGTAGCATGTGCTGTAACTGCATATTGCTGTAGTGTGATAAACTAGTTAGGTAGGGGTTCTATTCCAAGGGAGACCAACTGTGTGTGTGTGTCTCTGTCTGCCTGAGACAGGAACAATGCTTTTTAGAGTATGCACACTCTTTACAATTCACATGACCATCTTTAGCAATCTTGCTGATGTCACCCACCTAGACATATACCTCTGGGACTGCTGTAACCCAGTAATCTCTGTATCGCATGCTGTAACTGTGTAATGCTGTAGTGTGATACACTAGTTAGTTAGGCGTTCTGTTCTAGGACATGGCAGGGGTGTGTGTGTTTGACTGTCAGAGCCTGTGTGGAGGTGGCTGTGAGTGTCTAACCACTGGACATGTTGGGGAGCGAATTTTGTAGTTTTCCTATATGGTGTCCTTCTTATATGTCACAATGTCCACCTCACGAAGAGTACAGATGTCAGTCAGCCAAGGGACTGTGTTGGCAACTCATACTCCAACATCTGGCAAAAGGCCTGGTGAACAAAGTATGCAATCCTACTATTACCTGGAATACGTCCTGAACCCATGTGTCATACACAAACACACTTGCCTAGAATATCCCGCTATGTTGCTAGTACCCTGCACATTGATGACAGATAGTAGGTATGGTGTGATTGCAGTGGGATGCAGGGGGGCATGGCACCCTGTACAGCAGTACAATAGGCACATAATTGCAGATAATGTGCCTTCACTATGTTCCCCACTGGATGCCTGCAACATATGTGGTGCCATCAAATGTGATCCACAGAGGCCATACAATGCCTTACACATGTGCCCTGTATGGACCGATGCCACTGACACCAGGAATACCTGTATCATGCTGTCAATGCAGGTGCAGGGTCAACCTGCTGACTATAAGCAGGTTCTGCCACACCAGGCCAGTATTGGCATATCGGAGGATAACAGTCTGTGTACACAACATGTGCTAGCCAAATCAGGTACACCTGTACGTGTCACTGTACATTATTGTGGGACATGCACATCCCAGGCAATGTCCATGTCAAGGACTATCAGACACAGACATGGCATGCATTGCAAAGCTATGGCCACACACAATGGTAACGAGGATGTCAGGACAGTTTATACAATACCCATCTGTGTGGGACATTGCAGACACTACACCCCTGTACCACACTGCACACTATTGTCGGGTGGCGTGATGCCAAGGATTACCCCTCACCCAGCCTTGTACAGCCATCTTGCACAGCTAACCACTACACACCTATGAAGCAGTGCACACATGCATGTCAGTACTGGTGCCTTGTGTCTGCATGTCGGGTATTATTCACCCAGTATAACTCCCATTGGCATACCAACAGATGTCAAACACGTTCACATGCCCTAGCCCATAGAACCTCCGGATATCCCCTGTGGTGCATGTAGTACCTGTGCATTACTGCAGTGTGGCAAACTAAGTAGTTTTGGAGTGTATCTGTGGGCCTGGCAAAGAGTGTCAATGTGAGTCCATTAGAGAGTGTGGCTGTGTTGACAGTGACATCTGTTCATGTGGACAGTCATGTGTGCTACACCTAATGTCTGTCTGCTATATCTCTGTTGCAGATGTCGCATGCCAACACACATATATGTTCTTACGGCACACCAACATGTCAGTTTTGTGGCACATGGAGTAACTGCATGCACTTGTAATAGTAATGACTAGTCAGTCAGTGGTTTGAACCCCTGTACTGGTAGGTGTGTGACAGATGATGCTTCGGTTTTAGTCTCCAAGCCCTTCTCTGATGTACTTTGACTCTGTCTGTTGCTCCCCACACAGTCTCTGTTGGATATGGAGGTGTACACCTGCTCAGCAGCAGCTTGTTTATTGTAAGTGATGGTCATGTTCGGGTGATGGCCTCTGCACCTATTGCAGTCCTCCTCTAGCTGATTGCATGTGGAACAGCTGCAATGATGTTCCCATAGCCATTCACATGAAAAACACAGTACAATATCTAGGAACATCATGTTGGTGTTTGCCCATGACAGTCACTGTGAGTGGTACCTAGATCTGGTGTTTGGTAAACGGCATCACAGATGACATCTGGATGTTCCTCAAACAACATACACAGTGGGAAATAGTCTAAAGACAGGAGGGTGATGTGCCAGACATGACTACAGCATGTAAGTGTAGCTATGCTTCATTGAGAAAACTGCCTGTTTAACATGGTGTGTGTGGTAATGGCTATTCTCCATGTTTTAAAACTGACAAGACATTGCTCAGTTAGTGAGGGACACCCATCTGTAGGGCCATCCGTGGACTGGTCAGTGTGCGGAACCATTTTTTTCCTGTGTTACTTACTGAACACACATTTGTGAACAGCAGGAGCATAGTGTGAGGATTGCAGCCAGTACATGGTGATAGTGATGAGTTACTACCTTTGCATCTCTGACTGGACATGTTACATGAAACAGTGGTATGACAGACACTGTCTGGGGTTCTCAGTGACATGCCAGTAATGGGCCACTGTTCATAGCTGCTGTCACAAGTCTTCTACACGTTGTACAGATGTCATGCAATATATATGCATGTGTTGTGCTCTCTCTGCAACTGTATACCATCTGTTGTGTTGGGATGATGGTGATATCTATGCATGTTGTTGTACGCAATCCTGAATGCTGTTGACTATTACTAAGCCATATCTGTGTTTAAACTGCAACACCATAGGCTGTATAGGTTTGGAGGTCCTGGCTTCAGCTAGCCATGGCACCGTGCAACAACACATCTGAGGCCTAGCCTTGGACCTCCACCTCTGTTGGCTCTGCACCGCCTTCTGGTGGTACCGCCACTGAGGATGGGGCTTGTCCCCCCTGAGAGCAGGTCCAGACAGGGACATGTCTGCTATCATACAGTCCCAGACGTGGTGTGTAGGGAGCTCAGTAAGGGGTTTCGAGGCCATATACGCCAGCTCAAGGGCAGAGTGTCACATTTATAGGGTGAGGCTGCCCCTCCCTGACAGCCCCCAGCACTGCCAGCTTTGCAGCTGTTTTGGAGCAGTGGTAGCTGCCCATGGCTGGGGACCTCCGTCCCACTGTTTCCATCTGGGAGCTCATGGGCTTGTGAATGCTGAACACCACTCCCCGTCCGAGGTGTATCCCCCCACATGTGTCATATACCAACCATGTTTGCTGTCTTGTCTGTCATCCTACCCTACCTATCCTCCATGAGCATACCTACTCTCCTTCCCCCACATCCAACTCTCACCCTACGGAAACAGATGGCCAGTCAGTTCCTAGAACATTTGCCCCATACATAGCTATCCATTTCACACACGTGTCCACTGGACACGTAACCCTTTTAATATGTGTCACAACATACTCCAGTTGTCCTCACCCTTGTCTCTCAGGCGCACAATCCTAGTATGCACATGACTCCTAAATGTTCCAGGTACATGTGATGCAGATTACCCCATTGTACACACAACACTACCAGTCCCTCTATGGTTACCCCATGTACCTTTATCATGATGATGATTTTGCACACAGCACCTTGCAAGAGTACTGTTCTCACATAATGACTGGACAGGAACTGTTGTGTTAATGTAAATAGCGTGCACAGAGTGATGTATATGGCCAATGTACAAATGTTTGCGTGTATGACTGACACATGTCTGTCTGAGGGAGTCTTGATATTACATAGGATGACACCACTACATAATATAGGCATTGCTGGTGTTTCCCTTTTCATTCCTTTGTAATGCTTTGTTGTCACCTGGGATGTTCCTGATATATCAATATATATATGTATGTATCTATATGCGGGCCATAAACACTCACACATACATCTACATGATGGAATACATTTCCTATACTGTTGAATGACTGCACTGGATGATATGTTTGTGATAAGGTCCGCTGTCTGTATATCTGCAATGGCTTAGTGGTAAATCACAATAGCTGTGTGTGCAGGGTCCTGGTTTCGAGCCTTGCAGAGGCCGTTTATTTTGTTGCTTGCCAGGACAAGGCCATTGGTTATGATGTGATTAAGGCACATTAAAGCAGCTGTGAGTGGGTGTGCATGGGTTTGCGCAGTGCTAAGCAGAGCTAACCTCTGGTTACAGTTTCTTACACTCAGTTAGCCTTTACATTGCTTTACCAGTGTAATACTCGCATACTGGTGGTCAAACAGGCTTACACCCGCTTGCTCCCACACTTGCAACTGCACTGCATTTGGTGTTTGCATCTGATACTCACACCCCTGCGTGGGTGTGAGAACTACAATATTACTTTGTGATGCCTATTACATCAGATTAAATGCCTACAGTATCGGGAATGGCTGCCCATTAGGCGACAGCATGCCATTCGACTGTACGGACTCCGCGGCTTGTCCAGAGTTTGAATCATATCATTGATGTGTTCCTCTTACAATCTGCATGCATCTGGCTAATACATGGGAACTGACACTCTTCAATACAAACAAGTAATTGGGTTTTGGAACCCACATCCGTCAGCCGAGTCATGCTATTCCATACCTAATATTCTATCATCTTTCTAAGGTTGTCAGTGGAATATGTGCTTTCTGTCTCTATCAGACCTCTCATACGACTGGGGAAATATACAAACTGAATTAGGGACACGGCATAACAACATCAGGGACACATTTAAATTATTGGTGCTATTAACCTGTCACATTGACAGACTCAGAGCATATGAATTCATACACATTGCCTGAGGTAAATGATGTTTATAACTCTTAATTGTTGTCGTTATTCATTACGTGTAATTCACCACCTTTCCTCCATATGTCACTAGTTTTAGGAGAGATTACGTGGGGCAGGGTTAGACACCGAGTCGAAATCAGGGACGTCCCTGGAAATCAGGGACAGTTCAGAGGTATGGACCCTATTTGTTTCTCCAATGGTTGATGTCCTGTCCAGTGGATGTGCTCTTAGGGTTTGATAGGTATGGGCGTCAGCTATGCCCATTTTGGAGTATTACTTGCATCCTCGGGGCGGTCCTAATACAACTTTGCCAGCCAACACCTGCATGCCTAGGCCCATAATTGCATACACATAGTTCCCCCACCTGCCACTCCTCTACAGCACTCATCCTTACTGTGGGTGCAGGTGGGGTATAAACACATCACTACACACTGCCCACTCTCCCTGTGTCAGGACACATTTCGTACG
Organism: Protopterus annectens; assembly: GCF_019279795.1. NCBI lineage: Eukaryota > Metazoa > Chordata > Ceratodontiformes > Protopteridae > Protopterus > Protopterus annectens. The sequence goes on from NC_056726.1 coordinate 1,264,645,035, forward strand.
TTGGGTCGTTACCAGGACTGCCTCCAACCATTAATTTTTGGTGTCCCACAAGGGACATCGATGTCTAGGTTTCAGGATTAGACCTGGCAGGCCTCTCCCACTGGTAGTATCCTGCCAGTGGTCTGGGAAGCAGTGGTGTGTTTACCTTTATTGTGCGTCTGTATGTCTCACTGGCCTAGCTGGGGGGGTTGATGCTACGTGTTACATGTTTGTTTATTGAACCCCTTGCACCCATATGCACAGCCTGTGAACATATATTACTCGTAACTGCTGTATCATATCCTAGCTATATACATGTGTATATTTACAGTCACATATATATATATATATATATATATATATATATATATATATATATATATATATATATATATTTACATTACTATATACAGATATATCTGTATATGTATGCATACATGTATTTTTATATTTTTCTGTCTATATATATATATATATATATATATATATATATATATATATATATCACAACATATGGTTCTATGGGTGTCTGCATATGTATATATTTATATGTGGGTATGTATCTGTATTCTGTCTCTGTATGTATACATTTGTACTACGGAGAGGGAGAGGCTTATCTCTATGTCGCTATGGGTAGATATACCCACACATACCTCTACATATATACATCTACATCTGGTTATTCCGTTCCTTGACATATAGATTACACTTTGCTGCAGTGGGACTTGTAGTGGGTGTGGCTGCTCGTTGGGCGATGCCTCTGCCTAATGAACACATTCGCTTACATCCCTAGGGCTGTCCATATAGGCCCAGATCAGCCAACACTTGCACATCTAGACCCATAAGTAGCTACCCATAGTTCCCCCACCCATGCCTCCTCAACAGCACACATCCTTACTCTGAGTCCTGGTCTGTTCTGGACACTCCACTACACGCTGCCCACTCTCCACTTCACGGGACCCATTTCATACAATTGACTCAGCCCATGGGTCATCAGGGTTTCCCACCCTTGTATTCCGAGTATGTATACACAGCGGCCAGAATGGCCGGTCTATCACCTTCTTTGGTCTTGGCAATTTTTGGGGTGTCCCGCAAGGGACGCTCCAGTCTGTGTTCCAAGATCAGAATTCACGGATGCACTGTGTACTCCCCCGGTTGTATCCTACCTGTGGTCTGGGGAGCAGTGGACTCTTTACATTGTTTGTGTGTATGTTTCCCGTGTCTGGCTGGGGGGGGTGGAAGGGCATGCTACGTGTTTCATGTTTCTTGCTTGGGCCCCTCACTTTCATTGGTATAGCCTGTGAACATATGTCATTCTTGTGTGCTGTTTCCTTACATAGCTGTATATCTGTGTATATCTATGCACACACACACACACATATATATGTATATATATATATATATATATATATATATATTTATATATATATATATATATATATATATATATATATATATATATATTTATATATATATATATATATATATATATATGTGTGTGTGTGTGTGTGTGTGTGTGTGTGTGTGTCTTTAAAGCAATACATACCCCGCACAAACGCCCTTACACATGCGTACTAGTGTTTATATATGTTTGACCTGCTTACTAGTGCCTTATTCATTATGACACTGACACTTCACTCCGGTTTTCTTTTAATTGATATTTTGCAGGTTATACAGTGGACAGATGTCGCAATATGTTCATGTACGGATTACTGATAGTAAATGGTATGTGATACAGTGGGATTCGGTTCGGGAATGTCTGTTCGTTAGGGGGTTGCTCTAACCAATGCACTATTGCTGTGCTGCTTCATTTGCATATATACCCATATACCCATGGCTCCTGGTTCCCAAAACGCACACCCCAACGCCTCCCTAAAACTGCTGTCATCCATTCTCCAGTCGGATTCGTGGTGTATTCACACCACTACACATTGGCCACTCCCTACTCCTATAGACCCATCCCATCGGTTGACTCACTCCACGTATCCTCAGAACTCCTAAACATTTAGTCCACAAACATTGGTGACATGTGCGACCAAAAGAATACTATTCACAATTTTTGGGTTGTCCCACATAGGACACGCAAGTGTTTATGTCAAGATTATACTCTATACTTCATTACATCCTTACTCCCGTTAACATGACACTACAATTAATTAATATGTATGACTATGTGGTAACACACCCATTACACATGAGAGCCTAATTATCTACGTGTTTTGTGTATTTGTTTTACAAATAGACAGGTTTAGTAATTGGCGTTGCCGTAGCAGGCAGATCACAGGAATAATTCAATGTGTGGGGAAGTCCTCACATTTGATTATTGTCAGCACAGAACTGACTTTGGACATTGTACACACTTCTGCGTTTTAGCAGTTTTGTCCCGTCCCTCTTCTGCACAGCCTATTATTCTATCTACTGTCGAGGTTTGTAAATGCATATTCATGTTATTTATGTCTGCAAATGGAATGAATGTGTTACAGAGAATGTACTTCTACATATTGATGTTTGCATGTGCGTATGCAAATATACCTATAACGAACTCGCTGACCTCCACGAGGTGGTCCAATTAGAACCAGGCCATCCAACCCTGGCACGCCTGCCTCCATAATTTCATACCCATAGTTCCTCCACCCCACCCATGTTCAAAATACATGCATATCTTCCATTGTCCACTTGTTCTCACAGCCATGACACACCTCCATACATTGCCCTCTCCAGAGCGTTAGGGGACCTACACGTATGTTGTCCCACCCCATGTATTCTCAGGCACTCCCACCATTTAGTCCTTGAACATACCTGCCCTTGCTTGTGTATTGGTCGGAAGGCCAAATGGTCTATCTAATTTTTAAGTAGTTCCACCAGGGATTACCCTCTGTGTGTAAAGTAGACTTAGCAAATCAACAGTGTTACTCCCACTGGTAATATCCCACCTGTGGTGTGAGTAGTAGTGCTTTGCTCACTCCTGCCCAGCTGGATATGACATACGCCGACAGCGCTATATAATACTGGGACTGCTGTTGATTCCCTTCTCATTCTTTTTGTATGCTTTAATGTTAACGTCATTCTTTCTTCATATAGATATATATATATATATATATATATATATATATATATATATATATATATATATATTATATATCTCTATATACTTATATACATTTCCTATGCTGGGCACTGCTTAGACCCGCGCATGTGCACTCAGACTTTCTTACTGGTACCTATATGTGTTTACTGCTGCTTATTTGTGCTTACACCTGCTTACTAGTACCTTATTCATTATGACAGGGCCACTTTGCTTGAGTGATATTTAAGTTAAATATCTCATGCGATACTCATGTCGGTTTTATGGCAAAACGACATTCATTCCACATGGAAAATGATATGTGCTATTGTTGGGCTCGAATCATGAATGCCTGTTTGTTAGGCGGATGCTCTAAACACTACACTTTTGACACTTTGATTCCACATGTTTTTCTCTATTTGAATGAATATGATGTGTAAGCTATGCTCAGTGGAGGGCAGCGATGTGGCGACATGCTGTGCTTTGCTTACACCTTTAATATTGCAGCATTCAAATGTTTAATAGGGACACAGGGACAGGGAATCTAATTGGGAAAGTTCTAGGGACAGGGCTCAACATTCCACTACATGCTTGTATGCTTACTACTTCGAGTGTATTTCACAGTTCGTGGACACTCTTGTATGCTTAGCATAAATTTCGGTATCCATCGACACTCAATTACTGACTTACTATTAGGAGCAGGCTCTACTAGTAGGCATAGTAGGTTTTGCAAGTGTCGGGGCATGTTTGCCCCTCTGTTGAGCACTTGTACATGCCCCCTGCACTCGCACACGTTTCCTGTGCACATTGAGGTTGTGGCGGCGCGCCCTTATACATATTCATATGGCGCTGCTGCTCCATCTGTAGTGAGGATGCTTGGTGCAAGGCTAAAACCATCCTTGTGCCGAGCTTCTTGAATCCTGGGGATAGCTTACTTTGTGACTAAGGATCTTAGGAAGGGAAGACATTTCAATTATTTGCAGTGTGTGTATGCATGTTTGTTTGTATGATTGTTAATCTGTCTGGCTAAGGGGAATACCTTTCAAACTGCAGACACTGAACATAGGTACAAAGGCCCATGAAAAGTAGGTGCCTCCAGCCAAAAATGTGAGCACCTAACTAGCATGAAATTTGAATACTGAATAGCACATAATTCTTTGCACTTTCAGAAAGAATTTAGGATACTGCTCAGAAATGCAAGTTAAAAAAATGAGTGTGTAACAAGAATGGTGCAAAAATATAATCATATTAGCAAAAAGACAATGTAAAATCTGAAGACTTTAATGAATATTGCCGGAAAAAATCTACCTCACAGTCATTTATTTTAGTTTTGAAAAAGTGAGAGGTAACATGGATAATCTTAGATTAAATTTTTGGTACATATGATTGTTATGTAGTTGAGTTTGCTGTTTACTAAATAACTTGGGGGGGAGGGAGGCATAAAATTAGAAAATTGTGTGAAGTGGTATATTAATCCTGAAAATATGTATGTAAATAGAGACTAGCTACATCATGTGACAAGGCAATTTTAGCCTGAAAATAGGTATATATCTCCAAACTAGGTAAAGCTGAGAGGTCTGTTAGATGGTTGCAAACTACAGTATTAAAGTACCAAACTGGTCAACCTAGGGAGTAATAAAAAAGGTATCCTGTAGGGGAGGAAGTGTATTGTTAATGAAAGCTGTCACTAGGTGGAATTACTGCATGACTACACTGAGTTGTGAAAAGGTGGGTTTAACATACTGGTATAAGCCCTAGGCATACAACACAAGTCAGTTGGTGCAGTTATAGTCTCAAGTTATTTCAAGTTATATTAAAGTTATATTTTGGGTGGGTATGTTGAAAGATGTGCATGGGTGTTTTTTTTTTTGCAAAGATTCTGCTTACTTCTAACTTTCCATTTTAAATATCAGCAATTAAACTATTGTTATGCAGCATAAGTAATATTATTTCAGATACATTTAGATACTCCTCGTTGATTTCTTTAATATAATATGAAAACATTCAGTTACAGAAGCACATTAATTTTTACAATTCATGAATAAGCACTTGTGAAATGTTCAGTTATAAGAAATTCAAATAAGCAACATGTAACAACATCAGCCATAGCAACCGTAATAGTGGTTTTATATGGAGAGCCAAATTTATGACTTTTGGCATCATTGTATCATATTTAATAATAAATAGACTTCATTTTTTCCATTTTTTTGCCCCCAGATAGCTTTTTGTTTATATTCAAATGAAAAAGAATCCTGCATCAAAAACTATTGCTTTTTTTACATACTAAACTATGAACAGCACTAATAATATTTCCACTGGAGACATCATTTAGGTTTATAGGTTGTTGCTAGGCTAATGACCATGAGGCCCTCACAAGCCTAGCCATGCACCCCGAACCATTTGTGTCCTGAGTATCATGGGTGTTTATATGGGGAGGGTATGTTAATAAGGAGTTAACTAAGGATCTGTAGGGAGCTAGTTACAATAATATTTTTCTTATTGATGGCCTCTGTCCATAAGTGACATGGAGGCCACACTAGGGGGTAAGTTTACAATTTCCCATCCAATTGTCAGTGGTGAACTCGGTTTTGTATTTATGGGGTGCCTTTTCCATAGACTGGGCATCCTTTGGGATACATACCTGTCTCTCCAGCACATTCTGTTTATGTTACAAGTGAAGTTCAGATCCCTGGATGTAGTAATTCTGATGTTGTTTGTTTTGCACATCTTCAACTAATCCTTTAGTGGCCTGTAAGCCAGGCTAAGATCTCCTGTCATCAGCCTGTCAGAGATTGAATACAGAGACAGAGCTTTTAAGTGATCAGTGTGGGACAAGGTATTCATGCCTGAATTCTCCTGGTGAGAAACCTTTGTGGCTGTTCCAATTGTTGCAAGTATTTGATTAGATACATACCAAAGAGGGCATTGTATTCAATGACAGGTCTGAAAAGGGCCAAGTAAAGTGGTACTATAACTTCCTTGGACCTGGATGCCAAACCCTTACCTATAAGTTGGGTGGCCTAGAATGATTTTTTTATTATCTTACCTATATGTTGGTCAAAGGGCAGATTGCTGTCTACATATGTTGCTAGATCTATTACTACTGGGTCCACGCCTATGGGCATTTTATCAATGGAGTAATTAACTTGGTTTGAGAATTTCCCAAAGGGTATTATAATGCATTTTTTGACACTGAGCTTAGGCCATGGCTTTGGCATCAGACATTTTTGATTGTTAAACCCACTTACAAGATGCTGGTGGAGGAATGTGATGCACATGATCACCTGATGTGGGAGGAATCTATAATAGCTCCCAATTTACAGTCATCTATGAATTTGATGAACCAGAGGTGTTGAACATTAGCCTTGACTTCAGAGAAGTAAATACCAAGCAGGAGTGGGCCCAGCACAAAGCTCTGCGGCACTCTGCTGGTGACCAGACTCTTGGTGAAGTTGGTCTCACTGATCCTGACTTCTTGGGTCCTGCCTATGATCCAGTTGACGATCCAGTGAGTTGTGTAAGGCTTTAAGACTAGCTCGTAGAGCTTGTCAGCAATGCCTGAATGGGGTATTTTATCAACTGATGCAGCCAGGTCAAGTTGCACAGGATGCAGTGTTTTACCCTTGTCCATTGCCTTGCTGACCCTCTCAAAGAAGTCTACCAGGTTAAGGAGGCATGACCTTCCCATAACAAAGCCAAATTGGGATGAGTCCAGTATATTTAGATTGCCAATGTCCTTGTTTATCATTTCCATGATAATTCCTTCCATGGCTTTGTATACCAGGCTTGTTAGGCAGATGAGTCTGTAGTTCCCTGGGTTGACTGATGGTCTGCACTTGTGGAGGAGAATGACTGTTGCAGTCCTCCATTCACTTGGAGCATACCCTGTTTCAAGGCTGTAGTGAAGGAGTGCCTCAAGTGATCCAGATAGGTCATATTTTAGACTGTTTAGGAGACAACCAGGGATGTTCTCAGGACTCATGGAGGTAGTATTCTTGGCTTTAGTGAGTGCTGTCAACACCTCATCCCTGCTGACAATGGGAAAAGAATACTTGTGGGGATTTCACCTGATGAAGATGGGGAAGAGTTTAGGATTTAGTATGAGCTAAATTTATCAACTAGATGATTTGCTGTGTCACCCTAATCAGTGAAGGTGGTACCATTCACTACCAGTTCAGCACAATGTTGTGTGTTACCTCTAAGGTTCTGGACATACTGGAAGCAGGCCTTCTCATTGTCCGTTGCCTGTGAGCAATTTTTAGACATCCTGACCTTGTAGTTGGCCACACTGGACATAATTAGACCTCTTAATTTCTTTTTTAGTTGTATAAAAGAGCACTTGTCTTTAAGGTAGTTCTTCCTGATTTTGACCATGAGTTTTCTTTCATTATGTACCCTGTTTATGTGAGGAATCTACCAATGGGGTTTGTTTTAGTGCTGTTGGTCTCTTACTTTACAACCATGCGCCATATTCTCATTGAAGTTACTTGAATAATAAAAAGTATTGGAAAACATTTCAATTTAATAATTTGTATAAACCTTTACTCTATACCTATTGTAAGATCTTAGGAGGTTACTAGGCTAATGACCCTTACAAGCCTAGCCAAGAGTTTATCCCCAAAAAGAACCTCAGTCAGCACCTGTCAGCCCTGTCAATGAGGGACACAGGTGGAACCCCTGGGACAAATTTGTGGTTTCCCATCCATTCATCATGGTTGTGTTTGAAGAGGGACAGTGAGGTACTCTGTTTGATGTTGATGGGAAGTCTATTCCTGAGACGGGGCAGCCTCTGGGAGGCAAACGTGTCTCTTCAGCAGGTTTCGATGATGTTGCATATTAGATTTAATCCTTTTGAGTGGGTAATGTGCAAGGAGTTACCCTTATGAGTATGGAGCATCTCTAGTAGGGCAGGGTCTGAGATTGCCTTATAATTGAGGCATAGATCACCTCTGAGCAATCTGTACGATACAGAGTAGAGTGATAGTGATTTGAGCCTATCCACATAGGACAGGTGTTGGAGGCCATGGATTCTCTTTGTGAGGTATTTCTGTGGCCTTTCCAGTTGGTGCAGATGTTTGGAGAGGTACATACCAAAAGGGCATTATATTCAATTATTGGCCTGTTGAGGGAGGAACACAGAGAGGTAATAACCTCCTTTTTTTCTGGATGTAATCCCTTTGCTTATGTGATGAGCCAAGTAAAAGGCTTTTCTAACCACTGCCGCTACATGATAGTTGAATGTGAGTTTGTTGTCAACCTGTGCATCCAAGTCTCTCACCATAGTTGTGTGCTTAGGGGGTTGCCGCTGATATGGTAATCAGTAGGGGCCGTGTTTTTGCCGAATGGTATGATAGTAGATTTTTTTGCATTTAACTTAAGGCCATGACTTTGGCACCAGTCTTTTGTTGCTGTGAGGCCCCCTTGCAGTATGTTAACATCATTTGGGGAATCAATGACAGCAAACAACTTACAGTCATCCACAAAGTTGGTCAGCCACAGGCCTTTTGTCTTTGCCTGGACCTCTGAGATGTAGATACCAAACAGTAGGGGTCCCAGGACAGATCCCTGAGGAACACCACTAGTGACAGGTCTGCTTTCAGAGGTGGAGGCACCTATTTTGACCTTGTGGGTCCTATTGGTGAGCCAGTTGGCCACCCACCTGATGAGATAGGAATTTACGCCAAGTTGTGTTAGCTTTTTGATGATGTCTGAGTGGGGGAGTGTGTCAAAGGCTTTGGGCAAGTCAAGGTAAGCTGTGTGTATTGACTTCCCCCTCATTCAGGGCCTTTGTGACAGTCTCAAAGAAGTCAACCAGGTTCAACAGGGAAGATCTGCGCTTGACGAATCTGAACAGGTGGTGTCAAGTGCTTGGAGAGTACCTATGTCCTTGTTTATGAGATCCATAATAATATGCTCCATGGCTTTATAGATCAGACTTGTCAAGCTAATGGGGTGATAGTTTCCAGGGATAGTAGTGGCACCACCTTTGTGCAAGGTGATGACAATGGTAGTTCTCCACTCTGCTGGAATGAAGCCTGTACTTAGGCTGTGGTTGAATAGGGTGCTCAATGGCAAAGCTAATTCTTGCTGGAGATGGTGCAGAACACTGCCTGGGATACTATCAGGTTCCATGGAAGCTGTGTTCTTTGCCTAGGATAGGACTTTTAACACCTGATCTATGGAGATGTGAGGTGCGTGACAAATATTGGGGACTTTGAATGGGCCTTTGGGGAGGGACAGGAGTATGAAGTTTGCACTGAACCTATCTACTAATGGGTTGGCTATGCCTTCAGGATCAGTGTAAGTAGTACCGTTTGGTAAGTGGTAATTTGGAACAAATCTGGGTTTTGCCATGGAGCTTCCTGACATAACTGAAGTTTATCAGATCCATAATAATATGCTCCATGGCTTTATAGATCAGACTTGTCAAGCTAATGGGGTGATAGTTTCCAGGGTCAGTAGTGGCACCACCTTTGTGCAAGGTGATGACAATGGTAGTTCTCCACTCTGCTCATACAAATATGTTTGTAATTAATTGCTATGTTAAATTGTTAATTTCTATGTAATCCAATTTAACTACTGTCTGTTAATTTTAACTGTGGAGCTTTTCTCCCCGGGCTTCCACTGAAAATGGACCTACGTCCAGTCGGACACTCCCGGTCAACAAATGTAAATAAATAAATAAATAAATAAATAAACTGAAGAAGGCTGTGTAGTTTCCCTTTGTTTCAGAGGCTAGTTTTGATTCATAATTGCCTTTGGGGGCTTTCACTAGTGATCTAATTTGCTTGTATACTGCACTGGCCTACTGTTCAGCATAGTTGTCTGCATCCTCTGAGGGGGGCAGTGGTGTGAAGCTACTGGCACCCTGCTTTAGGAAGTTGTAGTCAGGTTTTGAGAAGTTTTTTAGCCTGATTATGGCTGGGGGGATTATGCTGGATAGAAACTTAGAATGAGTCAGACCAATGATCTGACCTCACCAGGAAAGAACTTACTATGGGAGTGGTGCAGTGGTTGCCCATGCTGGTGAGAACCAAGTCCAGAATTTTATCTCTCTTTGTGGGGGATGAGATGAACTGGTCTAGTGCATTAGAATTTATGAAGTCAAGGAACTCTTGGGTGAGTGCATTAGTTCAGGAATAGTTCACCCAGTCTATGGTGGGGTAGTTGAAGTCACCAAGGATCAGGGTGTTAGGGGGTACCTTGTTGGAGTCAAGTAGGTCCCGTCAGGAGGAGTGGGTGTTCTGAGTCATGGATGGGGGTCTATAGCTGGCTATAACTTGGATGGGTGTCTTGCCAATTGTCAGTTGCACCTGGAGTAGTTCTAGTGTGTCATGCTGGCAAACCAGTCTGGAGGTGTGCTTGTCTTTAATCAAAATAGAGACTCCACAAGACTTAGTTTTCCTGACCTCATTTTGGGGTCAGAATGTGTGGAATGAGGTATAGTCTGGTAAGACAGGGGTAGTCTCCACAGCCTTGAATCAGGTTTATGTGACTGCACAGATGTCAGCATCTTCCAATGTGAGGAGAGCCTCCAGTGAGTGCATTTTCAGGTTAAGGCTCCTAGCATTAAGCAACATGACCTTCAGTTTGCTTTTTGACAGATCTTTTATGTTGGACGATTTGTATTTGTGACATTGCCTAAAAAGGCACAATAGGGGAGACAAGAGCCTTGGCAAGAATCCGGAATCCCAGGGGTGACAGGTGGAGGCCATCTCTGGCAAAGCATCAACGTCTATCAACCATGTCAGCCCAGGCAGACAGGTACTGGATCCCCTTGGAATGACACCAGAAAACTAAGCCAATTGTTGAAGTCAATTATTTTTTATTGGCATTATGGTATAATTCTTGGTGAAGGTTGGATGCTGCTTAGGGCTAGGGTCATACCTGCCTGGGACACATACTTTGAGAGCTCAATCATGTCTCTCTTCATATAGCCCAGGGAGGTAAGTATCAAGTCATTCACACCAACATGGACAATGACAGAGTCATACCTGTTGTGGATAGACTTAAGTGCGTGCATGAAGTGGCAGATTCTGGCACCTGACAGACAGCAGACTGTGACCTTTTCCTTGTTGAGCCTGGTGAAGGGGACATTGGTGTGTCTTACAATTGAGTTGCCAATGACTAGTGTGTTTGGTTTAGTGTTATGAGCTGTGTTAGTTTATTGTTATACCTTATGGGCTGTGTTTGTGAACCACTGATGTGTTGCCTGCTCTATGTGATGTGTTTGGTGTTGTGTGTGGAATGCTTGTGAGTGTGTTTTGGAGGTCTCACCTGTTTAGGCAAGTGTGTATTAAGGGCCTCTGCATAGGTGTGTGTGTGTGTTGTGCATGGCTGTGTGATGTGGGTGGTGTGGTGTTTATGCTGGGAATCTTGTCTTTGTCAGGAGTACTGACTGTGACATGAGATAGCATGGATTCCAGGTTACTGATGTAGATGCATTTCTTGCATGTAAAATAATTATGTGCTAGGAGAAGAGGGATGTCAGTGAACATGAGGCAGTTGCTACACTGTCTCAGTATGACCAGGCTGGCAGGAGAAACTGATGGGAATTGTCCAGACACAGTATTCTGAATACCAGGTCAGACTTATGGAGAGAGGGTTTTGATAAGGGTTTGTCCACAAGAGTGTAGACCACAAAAACCTTCTTAAATGTAAAATAACTGGCCCAAACCCCAAGTGCTGGAACAAAAACTAGTAATGTCTTTCAGCTTTTCCTGGTTAGGGGTCGCCACAGCGGAACTCCGGTCCGCTCACGATTGGCAGTGTATATTTATGGTGCCAAGTTGCCAGCCTGACGCTAAACCTTCAAAGAAGGCATGCCCATTCACGCTTGCACCTACCTGCATGGCTTTAATGTCACTCAACCGTGGAGAGGACATGCAGACTCCACACAGAAGGTAGAATAGAACGGGAGAACCTCTTGCTGTGAGGCAACAATGCTAACCCCTGCACCACCGCGGCTCCATGGCTGGAACAAAAACTAAGAGGCTTAAAATAACAGATACATTTAATCTGGCTACTAACAAGCAGTAATAAATGCATCAGAATAAAAGCACTAGAACACTTAAGAGCTAGCAACAAGCAAAACAAGGTAATAACGTAGGAAGAACACAATTAAAGTAAAAACAGCCGAATAAAGTGTATTTTTTGTTAAGTGGAGAGGAAAGAAACAGAAGATAATTCAAGATTAAGAGCAATGACCTTCCCAAATACTCTCTCTGTAGCACAGTAGAATGAGCTAATGAGAGAGGACTGGGAGGAGTGTTCAAAATTAAAGGAGCAAGGAGGTAGTCCTTCCCAAATGATCTCACTGTACTCAGTAGAGTGAGCAAATGAGATGGGACAGGGAGAAGTGTCTAAAATCAAATTTAGAACATGGATAAGCAATTCCAAAGCCACCAAGTCTGACAACACAACAACACTTGGGCAGGACGGTGGTGAAAAACAAAATGCAGACAGAGACCAGCAATATTTAAACAAGCAAATAAATAAATGCAATACAGTTTTGCTAACAAAATGCAGGCAGAGACCAGCACTATTCAAACAAGCAAATCAATAAATGCAGTACAGTTTTGCTAATAAAATGCAGACAGAGACCAGCAATATTCAATCAAGCAAATAAATAAATGCAGCACACTTTTGTTAGTAAAATGTAGACAGAAATCAGCAGTATTCAAATAAATAAATGCAGTACAGTTTTGTTGACAAAATACAGACAGAGACCAGCAATATTCAAACAAGCAAATAAATGCAGTACAGTTTTGTTAACAAAATGCAGAGACCTGCAATAGTCAAACAAGCAAATAAATAAATGCAGTACAGTTTTGTTAACAAAATGCAGACAGAGACCAGCAATATTCAGTCAAGCAAATAAATAAATGCAGTACAGTTTTAACAAAATGCAGACAGAGACCAGCAATATTCAATCAAGCAAATAAATAAATGCAGTACAGTTTTGTTAACAAAATGTAGGCAGACACCAGCAATATTCAATCAAGCCAATACATAAATGCAGTACAGTTTTGTTAACAAAATGCAGACAGAGACCAGCAATATTCAAACAATCAAATAAATAAATGCAGTACAGTTTTGTTAACAAAATGCAGAGAACAGCAATATTGAATCAAGCAAATAAATAAATGCAATACACTTTTGTTAACAAAATGCAGACAGACACCAGCAATATTCAATCAAGCAAATAAATAAATGCAGTACGGTTTTAACTATCACTGAAACAGATCAAATACAAACAAGTATAGTTATAACAGCTTTGTATATAATCATATGGCTATAAAATCAATCTAGACAGCTACAAGGAAAAAGCTCTGATACTGAGCAATCTTACACATATCAATAAAAACAAGGCTCCACACAAACTGTAATATCCAAAAACCAGGAGACCAGGATCCAATCCACACAAACAATGTTTATTGAGCACTTTCATCTCTTGAATAGAAACTTCTTCAGAATAACACAGCATATTACCCAAAAGCCTTATATATGCTATTCCAACAAATAATTAGTTGTCATCATTAACTAATTAATAAAATAATGTCCTGAAAGGACACACGCATATATATATATATATATATATATATATATATATATATATATATATATATATATATATAGCACTCACAGTAAAAAAGAAAAAAATGTGATTAAAAACATATAAATATACTTGACAATTAAATATATCCTATAATAAGTTAAAAATAATCAAAGCAACAGATGTCAATATTTATGCATATGAAAGTATATATGTATTTGTTGTTTATTAGCATCCTACCCTAATAGTAGGTATTGATGACTGTAATATAAGAAATTTTGCCTTGAGCCTGACAACAGAGCTGATGGATACTGCACTATTAAGACCGGGTGCTTCAGATACATTTGTCCTAATTTGCCATCTAAGCTAAGCCATTTCTAGGTAATCGTTGAGTGGCCCACCTCTTTCACCCATCCTAACCTCCTCAATAATAATGAATCTGAACCCATGTCCTTCAAGGGTTACTATATGTCCTGCTAATACATTTTTAACATGCTTCCTACTGATGTCATAACAATGTTGGTAAATTCTACTTCTAAATGCATTTCTAGTTTTGCCAATGTAAAAACTCGGACATTGGGTACATAGGGCGAGGTACACCACTCCTTTACTACTGCAGGAGACTTTCCCTCATCTCATTGGCCTCAGTGATATATTGGCATTGTAGGTAATAGCAGCATTTAACTATCCCTGCCCCTATATCAGGATCACATTTCTGCCTTTCCAACATATTTTTGATGCTACATTCCTTTTTATATGCAATGTTGGGAACAGGGCCTAACAACTGTGCTTGTTCTGCATCAATTCTAAAAATGTTCCAGTTATGTTCAATAATATTCCTGATGCTGTAAAAATGGTGATTAAACTTGAAAATAGCAGATTTTTTATGGAAAGTCTTAGTCTGTTGATTTTCCTTGTTTGATAACCCTTCCCCTGTACCAAGAAGGGGAAAATAGTCACTAGCTCTCTTATTTATTACCTCCTGAAGGATGTCGTTTAAATAATTAACTGCATAACCTTTATGTAGTAACATCCCTTTAAGGGTCTCAATCTGCTTTATAAATCATATTCAGATATCATCCTGGCAAGCGGTACCCCCTTTTTACTAAAGCCTTCTTTGGGTGCAGGGGGTGGTAACTATCAAAATGTAGGAGGCTATTAGAGTAGGTGGGCCTGCGGAAAATAGTGGAGATGAAATGTTTACTGGCCACATCTTTCTTGATGTAATGTCTAAGTAATTCACCTCTGTAACACTAATAGAATGTGTAAATTCAAGAAAATCTGTGCTGGTGTTCAGGAATTCAAGAAAGCCTTCTAGTTCTATCATATCACTGTTCCACAAAATGATGATATCATCCAGGTAACGACCGTAAAATGTCCATGAGTTAGCATAAGGACAATTAGAAATAATATCTTTTTCCTAAAATGCCAGTACTATGTTCACAAAGATGGGGGCACAGGCTTCCCCCATTGCTACCCCCTTAACTTGTTTAAAAAACTACTGTTTGTAAGTAATAATGTTGGTATCTAACACATGGAGGCACAGGCTGCCCCCATTGCTACCCCCTTAACTTGTTCGAAGGTAATAATGTAGGTATCTAACACTAGTTCCATAAGTGTTCTAAAGATGGGGGCACAGACTGCCCCCATTGCTACCCCCTTAATTTGTTTAAATAACTGCTGTTTGAAGGTAATAATGTTGGTATTTAACACTAGTTCCATAAGTGTTCTAAAGATGGGGGCACAGGCTGCCCCCATCTCTACCCCATTAACTTGTTCAAAGGTAATAATGTTGGCATATAACACTAGTTCCATAAGTGTACTAATTGGAGGCACAGGCTGCCCCCATTGCTACCCCCTTAACCTGTTCGAAGGTAATAATGTTGGTATCTAACACCAGTTCCATAAGTGTTCTAAAGATAGGGGCACAGGCTGCACCCATTGCTATCCCTTAACTTGTTTGAAGGTAATAATGTTGGTATCTAACACTAGTTCCATAAGTGTTCTAAAGATGGGGGCACAGGCTGCCCCCACTGCTACCTCCTTAACTTGTTCAAAGGTAATAATGTTGCTATCTAACAGTAGTTCCATAAGTCTTCTGATCGGGGGCACAGGCTGCCCCCATTGCTACCCCCTTAACTTGTTCGAAAGTAATCATGTTTGTATTTAACACCTGTTCCATAAGCATTCTAAAGAAGGGGGCACAGGCTGCCCCCATCGCTACTCCCTTAACTTGTTTAAATAACTGCTGTTCAAAGGTAATAATGTTGGTGTCTAACACTAGTTCCATAAGTGTTCTAAAGATGGGGGTACAGGCTGCTCCCATTGCTACCCCTTTAACTTGTTCGAAGGTAATAATGTTGGTATCTAACACTAGTTCCATAAGTGTTCTAAAGATGGGGGTACAGGCTGCCCCTATTGCTACCCCCTTAACTTGTTCAAAGGTAATAATGTTGGTATCTAACACTAGTTCCATACGTGTTCTAAAGATGGGGGCACAGGCTGCCCCCATTGCTACCTCCTTAACTTGTTTGAAGGTAATAATGTTGGTATCTATGACTAGTTCCATAAGTGTTCTAATTGGGGGCACAGGCTGCCCCCATTGCTACCCCCTTAACTTGTTCAAGGTAATAATTTAGGTATCTAACACCACTTCCATACGTGTTTTAATTGAGGGCACAGGCTGCCCACCATCGCTACCCCCTTAATTTGTTTGAAGACAATAATGTAGGTATCTAACACTAGTTCCCTAAGTATTCTAAAAATGGGGGCACAGGCTGCCCCCATTGCTACCCTCTTAACTTGTTTGAAGGTAATAATGTTGGTATCTAACACTAGTTCCATAAGTGTTCTAATTAGGGCACAGGCTGCCCCCATTGCTACCCCCTTAACTTGTTTAAATAACTGCTGTTTGAAGGTAATAATGTTGGTATCTAACACTAGTTCCATAAGTGTTCTAAAGATGGGGGCACAGACTGCCCCCATTGCTACCCCCTTAACTTGTTTAAATAACTGCTGTTTGAAGGTAATAATATAGGTATCTAACACTAGTTCCATAAGTGTTCTAATTGGGGGCACAGGCTGCCCCCATTGCTTCCCCCTTAACTTGTTTGAGGGTAATAATATTGGTATCTAACACTAGTTCCATAACTGTTCTAAAGATGGGGGCACAGGCTGCCCCCATTGCTACCCCCTTAACTTGTTTAAATAACTGCTGGTCAGAGGTAATAATGTTGGTATCTAACACTAGTTCCATAAGTGTTCTAAAGATGGGGGCACAGGCTGCCCCCATTGCTACCCCCCTTAACTTGTTCGTAGGTAATAATGTTGGTATCTAACACTAGTTCCATAACTGTTCTAAAGATGGGGGCACAGGCTGCCTCCATTGCTACCCCCTTAACTTGTTCAAAGGTAATAATGTTGGTATCTAACACTTGTTCCATAAGTGTTCTAATTGGGGGCACAGGCTGCCCCCATTGCTACCCCCTTAACTTGTTTAAATAACTGCTGTTTGGAGGTAATAATGTTGGTATCTAACACTAGTTCCATAAGTGTTTTAAAGATGGGGCACAGGCTGCCCCCATTGCTACCCCCTTAACTTGTTCCAAGGTAATAATGTTGGTATCTAACACTAGTTCCATAAGTGTTCTAAAGATGGGGGCCCAGACTGCCCCCATTGCTACCCCCTTAACTTGTTTAAATAACTACTGGTCGGAGGTAATAATGTTGGTATCTAACACTAGTTCCATAAGTGTTCTAAAGATGGGGGCACTGGCTGCCCCCATTGCTACCCCCTTAACTTGTTCATAGGTAATAATGTTGGTATCTAACACTAGTTCCATAAGTGTTCTATAGATGCGGGCACAGGCTGCCCCCATTGCTACCCCCTTAACTTGTTCGAAGGTAATAATGTTGGTATCTAACACTAGTTTCATAAGTGTTTGTTCTAATTGTTAAGAATAGTGTTGTGATTTAGGGTAGTCTACTGGCAAAGATATTGGTAAAACCTGTGTTATGGGGTATGATAGAGAATAAGTCCCGGACATCAATTGTGATAAAGATCATATTCTCAGAATACATATCTTTCTTGATTTTAGATAGAAAATCCCAGGAGTCTTTAAGTATCCAAGGGCAGTCCTTTAAAATATTTTTTAATTTACTGTCAATGTATTTAGCATGACGCGGTGGTACGGCGGTAGCATTGTTACCTCACAGCAAGAGGTTCTCTCGTTCGATTCTCGGCTGGGCTTGGGAGTGCCTTCTGTGTGGAGTCTGCATGTCCTCCCCGTAGTTGGGTAGCGTTCGAAAGACATGCGTGCGTAAATGGGAATGCCTTAGTTGAAGGTTGAGCATCGAGCTGGCACCTCAGCATTTTGTAAAAATCTACTGCCAATCATTAGCGGACCGGAGTTCTGCTGTGGTGACCCCTTACCGGGAAAAATGGGAAATGTTTCAGATGCCCGAGCATCCACAATGGGTCTAAATGGGGGGGGGGGTCAACTAGGTCTTCGTGTAACTTGGGGACACCAAATACTGTAGGCATTTTAGGATGTTTAATTAACAAGTACTGATGTTCCTCTGGGTGGATTTGTTGGTTCATGAGCAATTCTTCCAGCATAACATCCACCTTGCTATAGCAAATGTTCTTCTCATTCAAACTAACTTCACAGTAGGTATCACCATATAACAGGGTAAACATTTTATTTATGTAGGAATTATAGTTCATGATAACCAGGCCACCGCCTTTGTCGGGTTTTATAACCCTTATTTCAGTATTGTCACAAATTTCTCTTAATAGTGCCCTTTCCACTGTGTTGAAATTGTTACATTGTCTCCCCCTGTCCCTGCTGAACAATTCCCTGATGTCTTTTTTGCATAGTTTTTCAAACATTAATACTGAAGGATGCAAAGATGAGTTGAAAATACTTGATTTTTTATGAATAGTATACTCAGGGACATTAGTGCTAGTTCCCTTGAATAAAAATTCAACTTCCTGGTAAAAAGTTTTAAATTAATTATGGTCTGATCTAATGAAGTTTTTTTGTCAGGTACAAACGCCAAACCTTTTTCAAACAAGTATGCTACTTGACCATTAAATTCAAAACTGCTGTGGTTATATACTTTGAAATCACCTCCACTATTCTGTAATACAACCAAATTACAGTTAGATTTGGCATTCAGTATCTGTTCCCTCTCCCATTCCATTTCCCCTTTGTGTACGTGGGGTATTGTTGGTTGTAGTTGTAATAAGTATCCCCCTGGTTCCTTAATCTCTCTGACCTCCTGAGGGGGGTATTCTAAAGGGTCTGGGGTGTTATCATTGTTCACACATTATTATTGTTGTTACTATTAGGTGCATCATACCCTGTTTCTCTATTAGCACTTTGCTGCCCCATAGGAGGTAGTGGATATGCCCTGTGTTCCTTATATTCTCTTTCATCCCTTCTAAGTTTACTAATTTTCTTTTGTTTTAATTCAGCCATAGTACTATCAATTTTTACAAACATATTAAAATAATTAGACTTTTTGCTTTCAAATAACAAATCCGTTTGGATATTTTGATCCAATATGTTGATTTTGCTAAGTAAATCAACCATTTTGCGGTCATTGTCCCTTATTAAACAGTTTAACAGTTCACAGCCTTTTTTGTTAAAAAGTTAAGGCAGTTCCAACTGCAGAAGAGAGTCTCTTACCAGTCCTATAGGGAACATCCAGAGCCAAAGACCCTTAGGAATACATTCTGTATGCACATTTCCTCAGATAGCTGCTTTCCAACTGCAGCTTCCGATAGTCCGTGGTTAGTTTTTCAAGTTTAAAGATTTGCTCATTTAAAGTCCCATGATTTTGTGCTGGCTGTTGTCTAGTTTCACCTTGCCATTCCTTTTCTCCCTCTAGCCATTGTGAAAGTGTATTGCAGCCATTGAAGGTAGTTCCCGCCCTCCCAGTTCCTGTATTTGAAGTAATATGTAAATCCAGCCTCCCTGATTGGCTGGAATTCGCTTCTTTCTCTTTGAACTGGTGTAATGCCACTGATGTTGAAACCATCAGAAAAGTCTGTAGAGTTGCTGATTCCTGCCCCATTTGGGCCTGGACATGAAGAATTAGCCAATAAAGGTAAAAAACTGGCTTGTTGGATCATCTTTTCAACTTGACTGGCTAGATTCACCACTGTCAAGTTGAGGATTTGAAGAGCTTGAGCAAGTGAAGTCAGTGAAGGTGAATCGGTGACCTCAGTCCACTCCATACAGAAAACAATAAAAACAAGGCTCCACACAAACTGTAATATCCAAAAAGCAGGAGACCAGGATCCAATCCAAACAACGTTTATTGAGTGCTTTCGTCTCTTTAATAGAAATTTCTTCAGAATAACACAGCATATTACCCAACAGCCTTATATATATATATATATATATATATATATATATATATATATATGGCTGAGCTTACATGGCAAATTAGGACAAATGCATCTGAAACACCGGGTCTTAATAGTGCAGTATCCATCAGCTCTGTTCTCAGGCTCAAGGCACAATTTCTTATACGACAGTCTTCGATACCTACTATTAGGGTAGGGATGCTAATAAACAACAAATACATATATACTTTCATATGCATAAATATTGACATCTGTTGCTTTGATTAATTTTAACTTATTATAGGATATATTTAATTGTCAAGTATCTTTTATATTTTTTTAATCACATTTTTTTCTTTTTTACTGTGAGTGCAAAATATATATATGTGTGTTTCTCTTTAAATGTTTCTATGTCCTTTCAGGACATTATTTTATTAATTAGTTAATGACGACAACTAATTTGTTGGACTAGCATATATAAGGCTGCTGGGTAATATGCTGTGTTATTCTGAAGAAGTTTCTATTCAAGAGACAAAAGCGCTCAATAAACGTTTGTGTGGATTGGATCCTGGTGTCCTGCTTTTTGAATATTACACAAATGTAACTCTTTATATCAGTAGTATAGGAGAAAAGTTAGACCCTCAGGCAATCAGATAAATGCAAAAAGCTGTTGACCAATAGCTCACATCTAGCATGGGCTGGCTTCACAGAATGCAACCCATTAAATACTCACACACACACACACACACACACACACACACACACACACACACACACACACACACACACACACACACACACACACACACATTTTACTCTGTCTACATATTTGCATACATTTTCCTAAGTGCCACAGAGTTATGGAAGAAAACATGAATGGTCTTCTCTAATCTGTGATAGTGGGTAGTTATTAAAAAACTGCAGTACGTTTCCCACTGTAAAAGGAAATTACAAACCTATCTGGAACAACTTTCTGAAACACAGGCTCCTGTCTAATCAGATATTTTCTTAAAAAGTGTTGAGTATCCCTTTCAAGGTATTATAGTATGAGAGAAAATCTGCTCAGATTCATAAACAAAAACAGCTAACTTGGCAGTTATCTCAGAAAATTAAGACAATGAGCTGTTAATGAGATACATACTTCTGAGGCACAGAGTTTGATTCCCTCTGCCTTCATTTGCCTATTGTGTGACCTTATGTAAGTCACTTAACCAGACATTGCTTTGGGACAATTGGGAATCTGGGTTAGGCTCCTTAAGAGTCTCTTGTACTGCATGTCTGGTAACTATTTATGAACCTGTAAAATAACTGTTACCTTTAAATATAAATTCCACTATTTTTTGAAAGGCAGTGACCTGTCTTGGAAGTTCTAAACTCTCTGGTAATATCTATCAAATACTGACTGACTGAATCCCTTTCTTGTTCTTTATATATGTGGCTATGTCCTTCATAGTCCTTGTGTACACTGTAGTATAACATAATTCTCAAGAATTCCCCATAGGGAAGGGAATTCTAGGGAAGGGAAGTTTGAGAAAGTGAATTCTAGGCAAGGAAATTACCTAGAGATTCATTTTGGAGGGAAGTATGCCTACTGCTCAGCTTCCTAAACATCTCTAATTACACGACCTGTTATAGTTCCTTTACAGTAGCACCTAAAAAAGAAAGAGAAACTTGATCAATATTAGTAGTACAGTGCAGCTGGTATTTATTCCCATTAAGGTCTTAGCATATTACTGAAATCAATTCTTCTATTGCCTTTACAAACAAAAAGTAAATCATCAATGAAATATGCATAAAATAAGCTGAAAATATGAACTAGTACAAACTAGTTTATATAAAAAACAAAGGGGGAAAAGGTCACAGGCAAACCAAAAATTAGAAACTGCAAGATGAACCCAGCCAAGCTAAGAGTTTTCACTCTGTGATACCTTAAACCATCTGTAGTGAAGGTCCATGGGATATATGCCCATGATTTTTTATTTTTTAAATCTTTATGGGTACATTCAGGTCAATAAAGACAGACCCCACGATGTTTATGCATGTTTCAGCCTTTTTAGTGACCTCATCAACACAGCATTATTGGATTGTTTGGCAATACTTTAGAAACACAGGGTCTCTAAACCCAGCTGATGCACATAAAGATTAAAGTGCCTGCAAAATATCCCAACTAACATCCAAACCAAAGGGTTAAAAGATCACACAGACAAATGAAGCAGTAAAAATTGCACTGCATGGTTCATCTTTGTGACCCTGTCCTTGCTAGGTCATTTGCATATATTCCATGGGCCTTCATTACGAGAGGATTAAGGTATCACTCAATGAAAACTCTAGTGTAGCTGGGTTTTTCTTGCATGCTTTACTGGTTTGTCTGCATTTTGGTATTTTGGAGGCACCTTAATGTTTATGGGCATCAGCTGGGTTTAAAGCCGTGTGTTTCTAAAGTGTAGCCAAACAATCCACTTATACAGTGCAGATCAGGTCACGAAGTGTCATACAATGAGAACTGTAACTAGTGTAATATGTGTGTGTGTGTGTGTGTGTGTGTGTGTGTGTGTGTGTGTGTGTGTGTGTGTGTGTGTGTGTGTATATGTGTATATATATATATATATATATATATATATATATGTGGGTCTAGGACTTTTGATCGAATGATGAAAAGTCCGAAACCCAAACGGCCGGGCATACTTACGCAAAAGTGCTTTTCACTGAAGAAGCACTTTTGCTTAAGTATGCCTGTTGCCGAAGCGGTACTATGGTGCGGATACAGGAAAATTCCCTTTTCCCCACTGTAGTGTGGTCTCGGAGGGAGAATAATAAAGTAGGGGGAGTATGGGGGTTACAGCCCCCCCCCTGCAAAAACGTTAATGTAGTGTTTTTTTTTTTTTTAGTAACACGATTTAACGAAAGCACTTTTTTGATAAAAGCACTTCCATTAAAGTGTATTCGGTGGTTATGGATTCGGATGTTTGATCATTCGATCAAACGTCCTAGATCCATAGATATATATATATATATATATATATGTGTGTGTGTGTGTGTGTGTGTGTGTGTGTGTGTGTATATCTATATTTATATACATATACATGTATGTGTGTGTATATATATATATATATATATATATATATATATAGATACAGATATACAAACAATTCAAACTTGTACATAAAATATTGCATAACTGTATAAATGATTCCTCCCATAGCAATGCCTATCAGCTGCAAATAAAAACATCCATCAAGAAGGACAAAAATTGCAAGAATTCCCTTATAAGCTCTGTTCACCCTGCTCTTTTCTGCTTGCCAGTTGAGTGATGCTCAATGTCATCACTGAAAGCTTGCTAGCATCTTGTCATGGTGGTTAGACTTGGAGAAGAATTAGAAGGCAAGTGTTTTATTTTCTATATCTATATCTATGCAAACATATTCACGTGTCCCTATCAGTTGACACCACAAAGTTCACCAAGGCTCCTCAAATGACTAAATAACACCAAAAGGTACCACCAAATGGATTGGATACCAGCCGCAGAAGTGCCAAATCTCGATTTTTAATAAGAACACACATAAAATGATTTTTTTATATGTGTTCTTATTAAAATCATGATTTGGCACTTCTGCAGCTGGTCTCCGATCCATTTGGTGGTACCTTTTGGTGTTATTGTGTCCCTATCAGTTGATCAAGTTTTCAGAAACCCGAACTCCATATGATCGAGACCATATGATCAAGTTTTTGAAAACTCGAACCTTTTGAATGGAGATTGCAGTACAGTGAGGATCGGGAAATTTACTGTTTTCCTTACTGTAATGCACTCTTGGAGTTGGTATATGTAATTTGCAGTGGGTGTGGGAGGATGGGGGGTGCAAGTTGGCTTGCCCCCCCTACAGAAATGTAAAAAAAGAAGATTTTTGTGGGCTTTTTTTTGATGTTCGAGTTTTTGGAAGCTCGATCATATGGTCTCTTCAATATTTTTTTCAAGTTTCTGAAAAGTTGATCATCTGACATAAACACACACACACACACACACACACACACACACACACACACACACACACACACACACACACACACATATATATATATATATATATATATAGAGAGAGAGAGAGAGAGATGGATATATCTATATATTTATAGCTATCTATTCATCTTTATTTTTATTTATGAGGGTTGGGAGGGTGGTCTAATGGTTAAGGTGTTTGCCTTACAAACACAAGGTGCAGGGTTTGAGTCTCACAAGGGATAATTGGCTAGGCTTAAAATGGCTCACAAGGGCAGTTAGCTTAGTATTAATCTATGAACCTATGAACCTAATCTATCTATATAGATAGATGGATTCAAATTCCAAAGTTAATATATGTATATATATATATATGTGTGTGCTATATATTGAGGTATGGGGCTTCCCCCACACTGGAGGTGCAGGGGGGTTGTTTACTGCAAAAAACAAATGTTTTATGTTTTGCCACCTTGAGACTGCCACTGTTTTGAATAGTGATGGCCTTAGGTTTTAGATGCTTTGGGTTCTAATAATTATGTGTTGATTAAATTAGAGAATTATTCATAGTAGTTCTCTAAATTCTCCAGATTTTTACCTAATGTCCAGATTTAGCTTCATACTTTTGGTCCATGCAGCAGGGATTGAAATAATTAAATAAAGACATATATTTAATTTTCAGACTTCATATCCTTTAGAAACTACATGCTAATTGAAAATCTATTACCAACTTTCTAAGTTTATAAGAGCAATATTTAAAAATAGTCCCTCTTCTGGGAGCTTTGTCCACCCATTATTTTAGCTTTGTCCAGATTGCTACCAAAGCTTTTCAGATAGCCTTACAAGTATGTCGACATTGTATCAGAACATATGCATCTGTAATTATACAGTTAATTATACATTATATATAATTATACATTATGGCTGAAAAATAATTAGTGGACCAGACTGATTGTATATGTTTTCAATTAGATGGCTTGTGTCTCAGGTGGCTTTGCTAAATCCTTACGTGTTTTTGGGTAGGTATGGAATATTCAGCTATCACATTTTTGTTCTATGATTAAGTAACATCTTCCAGTGCCCCTGTCTAATAAATTAAACAAACTGTCTTTTGTACTACTTTTGCTCTATATTTAGAGTCTTTGGCCCTATTATTAGAGTTTCTGGTACGGGGAGAATTGCTTCTCTCAGAGCTATCTCTGTACTATCTTTATTTGCAGATGGCCTTCTAATTTAAATCTCAGATCCAGCTTGGGACGTTCCAGAGCTTTTAGACATTTGGAGAGGGGAAAACATGTTATATTAAGATAGATAAAATTGACCAGAAAATTCCCAATTTATTTCAGTGGAATCACCTACATCAATGTATTTCAGTAATTCAAAATAAAAAAAGCAACTTAATTGCTTGCAGGTCCAAAAATGTTTCTGTTTAAAAGCAACAATGATATATGATGTTTGCAAGGTGCAACAAATAATTTAAAACATAAACAACGGACACTATCAGTCTTTTATTAAACATTTCTGTATTAGCTCAACAGTCAGCCGTAAACAAAATTCAGGAACATTTTTGACAAAGTCAGGAGCATATTTACAAGTATTTTTTCTTCATTAATGTTCTTTAGTTACTGAGGAATTCACTTTTTTTCCTGCTTTGGTACCTTCCAGTATATAATTTTAATGGCAAAGTTTGGCAAGTATTTACAAAAAAACACAAGAAAAGCACTCAACAATAATTAAACAGTGCAGTTTCCTGCTGAATCTATATCAGTCCTCATTCTTTTTATTATTTGCCCTTTTATGCATTATTTCATAACTATGTGTCCCAATTTATCGTTGTCAAGATTTATTTATATTTACTATTCAAACAATATAATTAAATAAATCATATTAATTGCTCAGAGGTGTCTACCAACATCTTGCATAACTTACATCAGCCCCTGATGGTTTCTCTGTAAATTTCCCAAGGTGACCGGTTTGGTAAATACTTGCACTATGAGGTTTTCTTTGCTAGTTGACTTTTTGATATTGTAATTCATTTATAACCCCTACAGCATTTTTTCCTTGTTAGGACAGTCTTAGATTGCCTCTTCTGAGTAATTTTTTTTAGCTACTAATATTATCAAGACCAACACAATAGTCTCTTCACAATTATGTTGAATATCTCAGACAGTGTATTTATTACTCCACAGAAGGCAACAACTGTGAATTACCCAGGTTATTATAGGTTCAGAAGTGAATAGGTACTTATTGACTATTGATCTGTAAGAATCTTACGAAGCTTAGCCTTACATTCCCATGGTAGGTTTAACCCTGGTATTTTGCAGACAAATAATTGGGTCATTTACAAGTTTCCCCTTTCCATGAGGGGCAGAGGTACTAAAGCATGGATTAATTAAGCAATAACCCACGTCTGGGTGTGGGTAATGCTAGATTTACCCACGGTTGGTGTGGTTTGGTCACAAAGGTGAAGCCTGAGTGACCAAACAAAGACAACCATGGGTAAATCTAGCATTACCCACACCCAGACGTGGGTTATTGCTATTATACAATGACATTATTTAAGAAAAAAAATACTTACTTTTCTTAAATAATGTCTTTGTATAATACCTGCAAGGTGCCCTTATGCAGTTTTCTGCTATCCTGGGGCTTTTTCTGATGTACTGCGCATGCGTATGCTTACGCAGTGCATCAGAGCTGTGTAGAGGAAGCAACGGAGAAAGGAAGATCTCCGTTGCTTTTTTTTTTAAGATATCTCGCTATGTTAAACATATAACATAGCAAGATTACAGCAACGGAGATCTTCCATTCTCCATTGCTACCTAACACAAACAAAAAAAAATCAAGACTTATACTAATGGAAAAAGTCCGGGCGACTGGACCTTTTTCCATTAGTATATGTCGGATTTACAATGGGCATGCTGGTTGGGCTGGCCAATCAGCGTGCAGGTTTTGGAATACTAATCGGCCATCATTGTATAAATTGTTATTACCCATTCATCCAAATTACATTTGAATAGAGCAAGAAAAGTACTTTGCTTAATGTGGAGTGGAAGATAGTTCCACAGAAGCAGTATTCTCTGTGACACAAATCTATCCCTCCAACATGTTCTGCTTATTTTGCAAAAGAGATTGAGATCCGTTGAGTGGGTGTTTATAACACCACTGGATTCCAAATATGAAGTAGATCTGACAGATTAGGTTCTGCTGATGATCTATACATAAGGCAGGGTCACTTCTCAGTGAGCTGTCTGATACTGAAAAGAGGGACAAGTCTTAGTGATGGTCTGAATAGATTTTATGATTAATGTCCTTGATTTTTTAGAAAGAAAGTACTCTGGTTATTCCAATTGTGACAAATGTTTGGAAAGGTGCATACCAAAAAGGGGCATTATATTTAATGACTGACCTAATGAGTGGTGAATACAGTGGAACAGTTACATCCCTGGATCTGGACTCATTTCCTTACAACAGTGGATACATGGTGACCGAAGGATAGTTCATTGTCAACATAGATTCCAAGATCCCTATGTGATCATTTGCAGAGATGTGTGTCAGTGTGATAGTTACAAGAGGTATTATGCTTGCCAAAAATACGATTATACACTTCTTGGAATTTGCTTTTTGTTCATGGTTTTGATTCCACCTACAGTACATGTTTCTGATAGGCTCTCTTGGAGGGTCTTGTGGTCCTATTTGGAGTATATTATTTATTTATTTATTTGATATTTGTGAACCACGTTAGTCCAGCTGAGCTATATGGCCTATTTTCAGTGGAGACCCGAGGATAAAAGCTCCAGCTTACAGAAATATGAAATATTTATATGGAAGTATATAAACAAAAATAATGCAAAATAGTGCAAAAATGATAACATGCAGTGCTGAAATAACATAGTATCACAAGACTAAACATCCAGTGGAGAAACAACAATATATTGGACAATGTAAGAAAGCATTGTCAGTATAAGCATATCTTTTACCAGGGAGTATAATAACAATATAGAATTTTCTGCACACTGATTGATGTCTGCTATGGACAGAAGCTAGATGTTAAAGGCTGAGAAAGTGGGTTTTGCATGTACTAGAAATGAAAGAATATGAACAAAAATATTCAGAGAAAGTAGAAGAGCGGCAGAAGTAAAAGAAAGGTGGAAGTAGAATGGTGTGGAAATTAAGGGGGGGTATGTTTATGATTAAGTTTATTATGTTTATTGGAAAGTTAATCTGGCCAAGTAAGAGAGAGTAGTTTTCAGTTTACCTATCTGTATAATCAAATGATTCAGGTGGAGATTGCATTCTAATCTGTCTGTATGGTGGCTTGACTAAAGGTGACTTTTAATTTAGTGACTAAGATTATTCAGCATTGTTAAAGACAAAATCAGTAGTGCAACAAACCAAGTGCAAATTTCACAGACGTAAAGCACTATTGCTTAGTAATAATTGAAACATAATATAAATAAAACTAAAACACTATTGCTTCATAGTGATTGAAACATAATATAAATAAAACTAACTCCATGCTCTTCTGGAATCAACAAATCTAAAATGAGAAAGGTTAATTTAAATTAAAGACCTCAGATGCCTCTCTGTAAAACATGGAAAACAATTTAGACCCTAGGGGTACAGGGTACAGCTAGACTTTTTTTTACCCTTGCAAATAATTATTTGCTAATAAAAATGAACCAAAAGGTAAATTTGCCACAGATTTAAAAAAATGACCTTGAATTCTTCTCTGTACAATGTGGAAATCAGTTGAAATCCCAATGGGTATGGCTAATCTTTATACTCTAATTCACATCACACACAAATTATTTTATAACAAATAAAACCAAAAGATGTATTTGTATATCTACCCAAGGGTGGATTTATTCATTATCTGCCTTATACCCCCATTTGTGAAACAAACTCAATACAAATGAGAGCATTCATATTCTCCAGACACCTTGGCTTTTTCTTCCCTTGTTTTCTGTGGCTAATAAAAAGAGATTCTGAATCTGATTGCCAGTATGGATAAGTAGCACAATATGTGATTAAGTAGTGCGAATGAGGAGGGAACTTTTCTGCTCCTCAACTGACTAAAATATCGATCGCTATTATTGTGAAGCTAGAAGGATAAAGGAAAGACAACAATGAGAATTAAAGGAAAGACAATGATGAGAATTATTATTTTTTCTTCTTTTTTTTTAATCTTGACTTAAAACTGTGAGCAAGAACTGAACTAACCCAAGATAATTCTTTTTTTTCAGTACAAACACAGAAGCATGGAACTCAGCCAACAAGTACATTTTATATATATCTATGAACCTATATATATATATATATATATATATATATATATATATATATATATATATATATATATATATCTATATATATATATATATATATATATATATATGGGTCCATGTCACATGACTGAAACTCAAAATACTGAATTTCATTTGCCTGAGACCACAATATCTAATTTTCAAAATATTGAAAACTTATTTCATTGAATCTGATTATACTGAAAGCTTACTATCCTACACACTTGTTTACACAAAATCTGCTCTTGAATAATTTTGCTGGAATATTATTGTCAACATTGACATAGCTGGTAGCAATGCATGCTTTAAAATCTTGATAAAATATACAATTTTTAGTGATTTGACTGTTTCATAATTGCAGTTGTCGCTTTTCTCTTCTGTACTACTTGTTGACCTGTCATCCAGATGTCTAACAATGGCATGAGGGTTTCCTCTAAATGTCAATGATAGGATGGTCAGTCAGAAGTGATGTCACAGCATACAAATGCTGTGGTAACCATATTTTTCCTCCTGAATAATATACAAGTCACTGTACATTAATCCCAGAGCATTACACTGAGTCAGCAAAGTAGGTCAGTTTATAGCAGAAGGCTTAAAGAAAGCATTAAGGATGGAAAGCAAATTTCCTCAATGCAGCAACTTTCTATTTCCTGGAAGATAGATTTAGCGGTTACATCAACTCAATGTACACAACAGTGTACTATCATTGTTAAGTATAGATTCATCTTTTAGTCATGTGACTACCCTTATTTTGCTGCCCAATCTGATGCTGGCTGTATCAAAACAGCAAGCAGCTAATTTGCACTTTCACTGTATGATTTGCATAATATTCTTCATTATATTTATTAATGTTAATAAAATATTTTCTGCATCTTCCCTATTAAGAAGTTTAAGTTCTATAAGGCTAGTATATTATTCAATGAAATGGATTGTGATAGACTTTTTCACAGACAATAAAATAAAGTCTGCCAGCCTGACCAACATCAAATGCTTCACTGCCGCTGCCTCTACATTGAGTAGATTTTTAAATCAATAATTATTCAACTTCAGTTTTATTGAGGTGCTTTGAATGACGTGCTATCAAAATAAGACCAACAAATGAAACACAACTTAAATACCAAAGCAGTGCACAATGTGCACATTAAATAAATGCATAAATAAAGGTCAATAACAATCAATGATAATCCTGAAGAAACTTCAGGGACCTTTTAAAACCATCCCGCATGTGGGATTTCTTCATCTGCTGAGGAGGAGGTTGCTAAGGTATGTCTTCTGATAATAATAAGAGCACGCACCAGATGTCTCCATGTATACTCTTGCAACCTCCAATAGCCCCAGGGGATGAATAACTCAAAACTCTAACAGGACAGCAAGGAGTCAACAACTCCTTCACAAAAAGTAAGGTCCACACCAGAGCAGTACTGAGGAAGGACATAAACACATGCACACAGTAGCACAGACTAATAGACCTCTTACAAAATTTAAAGTCACTCTATCTCTAACTCTACCTGCAGTGGAAAAAAATCAGTCTCCAGTGGAATGAAATGTTGAGTTTTTTCATGATCGGCAAAATAAAATCTGTCCAACTATAGGTTCATAGGTAGGTACTAGGCTATTGGCCCTAGGGCATATACAAGCCTAGCCAAAAAGGTACCCTGGCTTTCGCCACCCAAGAAAATTATTTTCCTGTGCCCCTGTCAAGCAGAACCACAGAAGTGATCCCCGGGGTGAATTTCCTATTACCCATCCAATCATCAAGATTTTTCTTGAAGAGCGCTAATGAGGAGCTCTGTTTGACATAGATAGGTAGTCTGTTCCAGAGTATGGGAAGTCTCTGGGATAGGAATCTATCCCTCCAGCATGTTCTGTTTATTGTGGTGACAAGGTTTACGTCCCTAGAGCGTGTAGCTCGGAGGGATCAGGATTTCTTTAAGTGGAGCATGTCCAACAGCTCTGGGTTTGACATAGCTTTGTATGTTAGGCAGAGATCGCTTCTGAGTAGGCGATATGTGATGGAGTAAAGATGGAGTTTTTTGAGACGGTCTTCATAAGGCATCTGTATGAGGCCAGTAATCCTCATTATGAGGTATTTTTATGGCCTTTCCAGTTGTTGTAGATGTCTTGTGAGTTACATACCAAAAGGGGCATTGTACTCTATAATGGGTCTAATGAGTAATGAGTAGAGGGGAGCAGTGACCTCTTTTTTTCTGGATGAGAAACCTTTTGTGATGAGGTGTGCCATGTAGAAGGATTTCCTGACACTGTGGCAATGTGATTATCAAATGAGAGACTACTGCCCAACCTGTGTCCCAGGGTCTCTTATCACACTTTCAGTGTTAAGTAGACTACTGCCTATGTGGTAGTTCATGGGTACCGAGTTTTTACCAAGGGGATGACAATGCAATTTTTGGCATTGAGCTTGAGACCATGGCTTTGACACCAGGCATCTGTCTCAGTGAGGCCCTTTTGTAGGATGTCCACATCGTTAGGAGATTTGATTATGGCTCCTAGTTTGCAGTCATCTGTGAATTTAGTTAGCCAAAGACCTTCTGTGTTAGCCTGTACTTCAGAGAAGTAGATACCAAACAGGAGAGGACCCAGGACTGAACCCTGTGGTATTCCACTTGTCACTGGTCTGAAGTCTGATTTGGAGTCTGCTACTTTCACAGTGTAGGTTCTGTAAGTAAGTCAGTTGGCAACCCATCTTGTGACATAGGGATTTATACCTAGTTTAGTGAGTTTATCTATAATTCCAGAGTGGGGGATGGTGTCGAATGCCTTGGCGAGATCTAGATAGGCTTTGTGAACCACCTTACCCTCATCTATGGCTTTGGTGACTACTTCAAAGAAGTCTATCAGGTTTAGGAGACATAATCTGCCTTTTACAAACCCAAACTGTGTGGGGTCCAGAGTTTGGAGATCTCCAATGTCTTTGTTTATGAGTTCCATGATGATACGTTCCATGGCCTTGCAGACCAGGCTCATCAGGCTTATGGGGCAGTAGTTCCCGGGGTCTTTTGTGGCCCCCCTTTGTGGAGTGGCACCATTCAATGGGCACAAAGCCTGAGGTGAGGCTATGATTGAACATGGTACTTAGGTGGGGTTCCAGTTCATTCTGTAGTTCATGTAGAAGGCACCCTGGGATGTTGTCAGGTCCCATGGATGCTGTGTTCTTGACTTTGGAGAGTGAGGTTTTTACCTGTGCAGCCGTGATTACAGGAACTTTGCATTCATCTGGTATAAAGATGGGCCCTTTAGGACATGAGAGGGGGTTAAAGTTAGCACTGAACCTATCTGCCAGGATGTTGGCAATATCAGTTGGTTCTGTATATTTAGGTTCATCCACACCTGAGTTGACAGAAACAATGAGACTGCAGCAGGGCTACTCTTAGTCACAAGACGGATGGTCAAATACACAAACACAGGCACACACGCACACACACACACACACACACACACACACACACACACACACACACACACACACACACACACACACACACACACACACACGTACACACGCACACACAAACACACACATACACACAAGTATGCAGACACACACGTATACATGCACACGCACACGTGCACACATACACATGCACACACACACACACACACACACACACACACACACACACACACACACACACACACACACACACAGACATAAACACTTCTGAGAAAATACTCACATTCCTCCAGATTGCACAGTATATTTTGCATTCTATTATTTATTTATTTATTTATTTTTACAGTAGCAATTTAAGTCATTTAGCAATATATATGAAACACAAGCTACATGGTATTTTATTTATTTATTATGTTTATTTATTTGACATTTGTTTACTGGGAGGTCCAACTGGGTTGTTACTCGTTTTCACTATTGGCCCCTGGAGAAAAGCTCTAGGCAATGAATTATTATTTGTACAGAATTTTTGAAAATAAGACAAAAACAATTTTAAACAAAGCAAGTGAAGAGTTTAAGTCCTATAAACTATATAAAACAAATATGAAAACAAAATAATACTTATATGATGAATTCCTGTTGAATATAAAATTAAAGATCAGTGTGACTTTGGATATTGACACCAGCCTTACTCTACTAATATGACAAACTACAGTACACAATTAGTCAATGAAGGACTTTTCTTCCTGTTTTTTTTTTTTTTTTTACTATGAGCACTCTGTTCATCATGGCTCTTTCTTTGTAGCTGATAGTATGTCTTCATCTTTAATGAATTGCATCACCCACTTTGCAGCCTATCAATTCCCCTGACACAGCTTGCCCCTTTCCTCTCCTTTCATTCAAGTGCTTTACAGACCCCTAAAATCTCAACACTCACAATAAGTAATTTACATACCTCTAAACCTATTAGTGCAAGAGATTTAGGCAAAGACTAAAATAATGTGGGACAAAGGCCCAAAAATAGGGGCAGATTTTAAATTTTATTCTTATGAATTTAGAATGTTGTTAGAATAGCAGCATTTGTGTTAGCACACATTTCCTGAAGGGTATAAATTCTGAAACTTAAATGTCTGTCATACTTTAGTGAGGTCAATCCTCAATGATTTGCCAGAAAACCACATATTTTGTAAAAAACATACCAAAAATATGAGGCAAAAATCTGGACATTTGAGAGGTATGGTAATTTACACTTGTATTTCTGGCTGTGATTTCTCCTGATCTTAAGGACATTTATTTATTTATTTATTTTTATTTATTTTACATTTGTTGACCGGGCTACTCTAACTGGATACATATCCTTTTTCAGTAGAGGCCCGGGGAGAAAAGCTCCAAACAGAAAGACATAAATATATAATATACAACATCATACATGTAATATTGAACAGAGGATTTCAGATAATATTGGTCACTTCACTGTTAGCACATTCTTTCAGATCATTTCTATTTACAGAGCAAGTTAAAGTGATTTAAGATAGTATATGGTTAAAACTCTTCAAAAGAATAATCATTATAACTTGATTACTTAGTTTACATTCTAATTTCTTCAGAAATAAGTAACAAGGAGTGAGAGGTAGAACGGAAGAAGAAAAGAGAGAGAGCATGGCAGTTACAGTAAAGGTTAGTCAGGGTTACAACAACAACAAGGCCAGTGTGTTCTAAGACAGATTTAGAGCTTTTGATTGAAGATAGTACGGGAGGAAAGTGATGTTAGATCACTAGGAAGAAGTTTCCAGTGTCTCCCAGCTGTATTTGAAAAGAGTCACCAGCCAGGTTTTTGGATTTGCTTATACTAACTAGTAGTTTATTAGAGGAGCGTAAGGTGTTCAGGTTTTTGTAGGGAGTGACAAGGGAAGATAGTGTTGGAGGATTATGAGGCTGGTACAGGGTCTTATGGATAATTGTAAGTTGGTTAAACATAAGCTGATTCTGGAGTTCCAGCCAACCGAGTTGTTGTAGATTCTGACAGTGATGGGTTCGGAAGGGATTTCCAGTGGCAAATCTGACAATGTTGTTGTAGGTTTTGGCAAGTTTTAGAAGATTATTCTTCGACAGGTTAGTATAGATAGGAGAAGCATAGAGAAGTGTAGATATTAGGTGGGAGTGGGCAATAGTGGATCTGGCAGGTGGAGTAAGGAAAGGTCGTATCCTGTAGAGGGAACCCATTTTTTTGTTGACTGTTTTTACTGTATTGTTTATTTGTGTATCAAAAGTGAGGTGGTTGTCAATAGTAACACCTAAGAGCTTGGTAGTTACGTCAGGTGTTATGAGTGTGCCATTGTTAGATGTAAGTGTGACATCTATTTGTGTGGACTTGTGGGTAGGAGTGAAAAGTAGGAGCTTTGTTTTTTTGGATTCAAGAGGAGGCATCGTTGCAGAAACCATGTTTCTACTTTGCTATGCAATGTTTGTGTTTTTAATTGCAGTTTAGATGAGGAATTGGCTGAACATATTATTGTCGAGTCATCTGCATAATGTATACAGGTAGCCTGAGGGATTGCTAATTGTAAATCATTGATGAAAATTGAGAAAAGGAGAGGGCCTAAAATAGTGCCCTGAGGTACACCTAGTGTAACAGGCAAATGAGAAGATAGGTGATTCTCCCGGAGCACTGCTTGCTGCCTATTGTTGAGGTAGGAACTGAACCATTTTTTAGCCTGAGTGTCAAGAGAAAGAGATTTGAGAATATTTAAGAGCAAGTGGTGATTAACCATATCAAAAGCTTTTGAAAGATCGATAAATAGAGCAGAGGTAAGAATATTGCTGTTTTTATTTTTGTTGATGGTGTTAGAGAAGGATAGGAGGGTGGTTGTAGTACTGTGGAATGACCTAAAGCCATGTTGGCACTCAGCAAGCAGGTTATTTTTAGTTAGATGGCAGAGAAGTTGATTATGAATGCATTTTTCCATAATTTTTGCTAAGGGGGAAAGTAGGGCTATTGGTCGATAGTTAGAGTGTTCATTAGAGCTCCCACTTTTGTGTAGGGGGATAATGTGTGAGATTTTCCAGATTACTGGTATTGTTCCCTCACTAATGGTTCTGTTGATAAGGATGGCTATAGGATAGGCTATTGCTTTAGCTGCTTTCTGCAGGTATTCTGCAGGTAGTTGGGTCAGCTGATGGAGTGCAAGGTTTTAGTTTAAGTAAGAGTTTGCAAATGTAGTGTGTTGGGATGGGTTGCATTTGAAATGTAGGGGGAGAGCTAGAATAGGTGGTAGGAAGTGTAGAGCTATCAGGAGATAGCTGGTTTGCTAGAGATTGAATGGCTTGTCTAAAGAAGGTGTTAAAGGCATTTGCAGCTTGCTTGGGGGTTTCCTGTGTACTACCTAGTGGGGTTTGTGTTGTGGTTTGACCTGGGTGAAGCAATCTATTGATGCTTGCCCAGAAAGTTTGTGGATTATTCTGGTGTTTTTGTTGCATTTCTGTATAAAAATGTT
Organism: Protopterus annectens; assembly: GCF_019279795.1. Taxonomy (NCBI): domain Eukaryota; kingdom Metazoa; phylum Chordata; order Ceratodontiformes; family Protopteridae; genus Protopterus; species Protopterus annectens. The sequence goes on from NC_056726.1 coordinate 1,264,681,185, forward strand.
TTTTTTTATCGGAGATTAAAGCTTTTTTGTGACATTTCTGAGACATTTCTGAGCTGTCTAAATGTCAGATGATCTGAGTCATTTTTGGTGGTTCTCCATGTGTTCCAGGCTTTGTTTCTGAGTAACATTTTCTGTCTGGTGCCTGTGGAGAGCCAAGAGGCTGGCTTAGAACTAATTCTTAGGGTTTGTTTTGGAGGATGCTGGTCAAGGATGGTTAAGAATTTAGCATTAAAGTATTCAACAGCCTCTTCAAGTGGGAGGCTTTTTAAGGGGGACCAATTGCATGCACCTAGTTCATTTTGGAATAGTTCAGGGTTGAAGTGTTTATTGGACCTTATTGTTTTATATGTGGCTTTATGGGGAAAATGTTTTTTTTGCCTGATTAAGTAGGTTAATGAGTGGTCACTGATATTATCTGGGAGAATTCCTACCTTATAAGTAAGTGTTGTTTATTTATAAGAACCCAATCTAAGATACTTTCCTTTTTACTTGGTTTGTTAATTCTAGCTGGGGAGGAAATTAGTTGAGAGAAACCCTGGAGGTTGATGAGAGAAGTAGAATTTTCATTACTGATGCACTTCCAGTCAATATTGAAATCTCCTAGTATTACCGTTTCTTGTGGGAAGTGTGGTGATAGGGAGCTAAGGATATCCTCGAGTATACTGATATTATTCCCAGGGGGTAAGTAGATACATATGATGTAAATGGATTTAGTAGAGTTTAGATGAAGTTTGGAAGCAAGGATTTCAGCATTGCTCTCAGAGGGTGGTTTATACACTAGGGAGGTAACTTGTAGGCTGTTTTTAAAGAGGATAACCACCCTTCTTATTTCTGCAGTCTAACCTTATTATATTGTATCCTGGTGGGGAAATTTCAATGTCCTGAGTATAAGGTTTTAGCCATGTCTCTGAAAGGCAAAGTATGTCAAAGGATTGCTCATCCAGTAGAGCACGGAGGTGAGTAAGTTTGTTGTTAATACTACATATATTGAGATGCGCAACATATAATGAGTTTGTGAGTTTAGAATTTGCAGGTGAGATAGGGGGACAGGGGTCAGGGTGATTAGTTATAACTGTATTGGCTGGGCCAGGATTTGGGTGGATGTCGCCATCTAGTAATGAATTGTTTTTTGTCTAAACCAAGGATTATAAAAATTGCAGATAAGGTATAGAGCTTTCCTAGTTTGTGGACTTTTGTACTTGATGTGGGACAGTCTGTCATATTTTGCTGGTAGGTAGCTAGGAACAGAGATTATGTTTATGTGAATGAAGTTGGTGTTAAGTATTAGTGTAGTTTGTTTGACAGTGTAGTGAGATTTAAGGTATAGAGAATGTTCAAAGGATGTTAAGATGTAGGCAGTGGCTAAAGAAGATAGAAGAGTAGTGATAAGTAAGAGCTTGAATTGAGCTGTGGTAGTAAATGAAGGCATGGTAAAATATTTTAGCAGATATTTAAAGGTGTAGGTGAGGTAGTAAGGCACAGTGAGTATGTGTCAAAGGTGATGGTATTGAAATGGAGGGGAAAGTTTATTGGAAACAAGTAGAGGGGTGTGGTTTAATAGGCAGGAGGAGGGAGAACTATTGATTGGCTGTGGTAGGAGGAAGGATGTGGTGTATTAATATAAGTTTACAACCCCTGGGGCGGGTGGAAATTGGGGGCAGGGTAGGGGAGTGGAGTGAGCCCGCAGGGCGAATGGAGCGGGAAGAGCCAAATCTAAGAGTGGGGATAGGAACAATCAGAAAATGCAGGGAATATGCATAGGGTGGAGAAAGCACATAGGGAGTAGAAGAAATAACAGAAAATGCAGAGGGCAGTTGTAAGTGAGTAGGGAAGCAGGAGATATAGGGAAAAATCAGCACTAGTGAGAGTAGGAAAGATGCTGTACCAAATGAAAGAGTTAATAATAGGTAAAGGCTGCCATCTAGTGGCAAGCAGCAGTATAAAGTCTCTAGGCAACAATAAGCAAGATGCAGGGTAGGTAAAATGGAGATACTTCAATAAAAAGAAAAATAGTGCATTCACAAACAGAGAAGAGAACTAAAAGAAGGGCTAGTAATACAGGGAGAAGTCTGAAATGGGCCAGAAAGTAGAGTCAGACTTTGGGAGGGATTGGATGCTGCGACACCAGATACAGAGTGAACCCTCACCACCTAGTAGCAATATGTAAAAGGCTTCTGCGCTAGCAGTTTATCAGCATTTTACACATACTTTCAGTAGTCCTTTAGTCTGTAAAGATAGGGTGATTCAGGGAGAGGATCACTCTGGTCCTTTACTTGTATCTAGCCGCCGGTGTTCTTTCATGACCAGCAGGGTGATTCCTGAGTTTAGTCATGGGCTGAAGTTAAGGAAGCTAAAAGGGAAACTATAGAAAGGAGAGAGTTGTAACACAAAACAAGGACAGAAACCAACAACTAAAACTGTAATTTAGAGCAGCAGCACAGCTTACAACATCTCCATGCAGGCACAACTTGAATTAATGCACCCAGCCTGTTCATTGTGTAAGTTTGAATAGGTTGTGTATATGCAGAAATCACTTTCTCGGAAGTACAACTCCTTCATGGCAGCCAGTGTTTAAGGCTACAGTACCTAAGCTAATGACAACACTGCTGTGGTGATGTAGTGAGTAATTGTTCATTAGACCCTGGAAATTACAGAAGCATCAGTCTGATGACTCCCATATGCAGAATTATGGAACACATCATAGCAGGTCTAAATAATACTGATATCAGACATGATCCACAGCAGCTTTGCTTTGTCATGGGTAGAATCTGGCTGGTGACTCTAGTAATCTTTTTTGAGAGGGTGGCACAGAAAGTGGACAGTCGGCAATCTGTAAATACAACATACCTTGACCTTGCCAAGGCTATACTTCATGTCAACATAATAAACACATTAAATGCACTCCAAACTGACCACTATGTAGTTAGATGTATTGCAAATTTGTTGAAGAACAGAACCCACACAGTGAGGGTGTCAGGTGCTTTTGCAGAGTACATGAAGGTGAACAGTGTAGCTCCCCAGGGATTTGTCTTGGAATATCTGCTACTTAACATCCACCTCTCTTATCTTCTAAGCACAAAGGAGGATCTCCGGTTAACCAAGTTTGTGGATGATTGTTCATAGGTTCATAGGTTCATATTGTAAACTGAATGTCATCCTCAAGTTGCCCTCCATTTACAAAATAACTGTTACACTAAAATGAGCTCAAATTAAATGCCAAAAAGTATGATATTGTTGCATTCTGTAACCAATACCTCCTTCTAACTTTTAGTACAGATGGGTCAGTATCAGTTAATCGAAAGCTTAATTGAGCAAATCGCTATTTGTTGAACTGACTTAAGTGAAAGCTGAATTAAGCGAATTATCTTTTAAGCAAATTTTTTCCCAGGGAAAAGACCTGGTTGGCCATCATTGGGAATTTGCCTGTTTCCCCACTGTAGTGCAATCTTAGAATTGGTATATTTAGTTGGAGGGTGGTGGTGGGTGAAGCCCTCCACTTTACAGAGTTTAAAATTTTATTTTGTTTGTTGTGGTCAGTGGGTGGGCAATTAGTATTTTTTCCCTAACAAAGTTTTCACTTAAATGATTGTTTGCTTAATTGAGCTTTCACTTAATTGGGTTCAACAAATAGCATTTAACTCAAACTTTTGATTAAATGATATAGACCCATATAGACAATACCCCACTTCAAAATAAGAATGTAATGAGAGATCTTGGACATGGATGGATAGTTCCCTCTTACTTGACCATTATGGTGCAACAGTGGTAAAAAATGTCCTTTTACCTTGGGAAACTCACTGCAGAAGGTATCTTCAAGATTAAAAGACCTTGCCCCATTGTATTCCACACTAATTAGGCCTATCATAGAATATAGTACCTCCTTTTGTATGCATCACAATAGACATATAAAGTAACTAGAAAAAAAAACACTCTTCTGTATGACCAATTGAGACTGGAAGCTCTATACTTGAATTTATTACCCTATAGATTCCTTGGGGTGGATGAAATGTGCCTCACTTATCAGGCCATGAAGAATCCAGTCATACAAGACTTGTTATACCATCAGAAATCAAACAGTCCTACATATACTAGGAGTAGAGACCTAAATTTGCTTAAACAAATAAACAAAATGAGGCAGACTCCTTCTCTGGACCACACTTTCTCTCCAAATTAAGTGGTGTAATTCACTATCCTCCTTGAAAAAGGAGCAGGACAACTAGAAGGACATAATCCTGGTATGACTGACCTATCCCTGGCCTGTCCCTCCTTACAAAGAGAGTTATGACCTGGGGTGGGTACTCATAGGGTGTTAATGGCCCTTTGGCCTAGCTGCCTTTTATTTCTATAATTCTATGATTCTATAATCCACCCAAAGAAGTACCAGTGTGTTTCCCAAGAAAATAGAAAATGCTTATTTGCAGAACAAATAACAGTACAACTACTTTGATCCTTAATTCCAAAACTTGCATATATTGACCACTGCCCTCTCCATGGAGAGGTCAGCATCATGTTACAATCTTCAGTCATGAACAAACAATGCAGATGTCCTTACCAGATCACTAACTGACCTAAGTACAACACAGTGAACATTAATTGTGTATACATCTAACAACATACACCTGGAACTTGATAACAAAAAACTTTAAAACAATTACAGATCATAACAGATAGAAAAAGGACTGCTGAAACATGTAGCCATCCAAGTCACTTAAAAATTCAAGAGTCAGACAAGAGCACAAAAGTCACCAAGACTTCAATACTTAAGACACATAATGGTCCATAAGACCTCCACAAGGTAGTAGACTGCCACCTATATCACCAAGCGCCTCTGTGTTGCATAATAAGCAAACGTATGAATACACAATAAATAAACTCATTGTACTTATGAAAAAACATCAGTATGACAACAAAGTGCATGACTTTAATACCGATAAAACTGTAAATAACTGCATTAAAATGTAATTGCTTTAATCTACACATGTAATCTACTGATGCTGTATTTTCTTTCTTTGAGTTGTATGCAACATGAGTCATGGTTGAAAAGCACCAATGTGGCAAAAAGACACAAAATAAATAAACATATGTAAAAAAATGTTTAAACGCTATATAAAACTCAGGCTATAATCCTTACATTCCAGTCTGCAAGTGCTGGGGAAGGAAGACACAAATAACTTTATGTCGAAGAGCCCTGCAAAAATAACTCAAATATCTCAGAGGGACACTGCATCTCTGCAGTGACAATTACTTGAGTCATAGTGTTTTTCTGGATGCTGGAAAGGTTGAAGAAAATGTTTGCTGCACAAGCCTCAGTTTGGTAGAGGTGTAGGAGGAAAAACCTGGGGTCTTGGGAGTAGTATTTTGGCTGTGTCACAATGGAAAGGGGTTCATTCAATCCTTGAGGAATTTTATAGAAGTGATACAAACTGGAAATATTGACTTATTCCAAATGACCTTTTTGCTTTCCTAGTTTAACCTAGGGTGAAGCATGAACTACAGTCACTATTTTTAATAATATTGTTTTATAAGAAGGCTGTCACAAAAATGAAAAACTCCCACCTACTCACAGTTGCTGACATCTACATCCTGCTGAAGGAGCATTATGAAATAAATAATTTGTAGTGAAATTCAAACCCCGGGTTAGTAAATAGCTTTATTGATTAAAGTGAGGAATGACCTTTTATAATTTCCCTTGATAAAGGACATAATTGTTTACTAGACAATGGATAGCAAAGCTAATTATTGCATGGACTGCTTCATCCAATAATTTGCTAAGCATTTCTTGCTATCTAAACCATGGATATGCTTTATTTCACTTTTAAAACTCTTTATAATGCAGTTTGTAAATGTTTAGCTTCTTTCTTAAAGAGTAAATAATGTACACCTTGCAAATATTTAGTCTTCCCTTCCTTTTAAAACTTTTTGTGAAGAATGCTTGAAGTCTTGCTTCAGTATGACTGTGGAATACAATGTTTCCTCAAACTTTTTTGCATGCTACATGTTGCAACAATGTGTCTGAGCTCAAACTATATTCATTTTTATGGAATCTGCATGTTCCAGCATCTCTGAGAAAGAACAAGGCATGTTTTATCTTTTTACTTCTAAGATATGATTTTACTTTGACTTGAAGTAACCTCAGAGTGTCAATATATGTGTGTGTGTGTGTGTGTGTGTGGGGGGGGGGGGGTATGAGGAGATGTCATCCTCGTATTGGGAGGTGTGGGTGGGTACTGTTTTTCTTTGTGTTACACAAAAGTCAATAAATTTTTTATGTGTGTAGATGATTTGAGAAGTGATGTTAGTTTTTTCATGCAGTCAAGTTGTGTTCAGAGATGCTGAGCTTCATAATGATATACTAGACTCTGATAATATTCAGTTATTCTCATGCATTGTTTAAAAGGAAGTAAGCAGGGACTGATATGATTCACAAATACCTATATACATTTATAATAAAATAATTCTTCTGCTAAGACATTTTTTCAACTGAGTGTGGTATATATCAACTTCTACCAAGTAGACATATTTTTGATTGATTTGTCCATTTTAATTTATGTACACAATTGTTCATTAAGCAGATTTTTTTTCTAATCAGACTGGTGAAGCTGTATTTTACAACTATGTTTATGGAAACTATAGTTTGAGTATGTCACTTTATGCTTCTGTTAGGCAATATTTTGTTGTCCAGAAAGCTATTTCTTGCTTGTATACCTCTGAACTGTCCAGATTTTTGCCTCATATTTTTGGTCAATTCCTTCTAAAATTTGTTTTTCTGGCAAACTACTGAGGATTGCATTCACTAAATAATGATAGACATTTGAGTCTCAGATCACCTATCCTCCAGAAAATGTATGTTAATGCAAAACCTGTTACTCTAACAAATTTCTAAGTTTATAAGAGCTTATTTAAAATCTGTCCCTATTTTTGGACCTTTGAACCCCATTATTTTTTACTCTGTTTAGATTTCTTGATCTAAGAGGTTGAGAGGTATGCTTGATTGATAATCACAATGTAGTCATCTAACACTTTACTTACTGATTTTCCTGATTTCTTGTTTCATGCCTGTTACTTCCCTTGATAGCCTCTGCCCCCCTATAATCCTGAGATGGATAAAACAGATTTTTCAGAAGAATAAATACATTTATTTAAATCAATTCCCTCTCTTCAGCACTGTATCAAAGATCAGATAGATACTAATTTGTGGCTGAGTATTACATTACAGTTTGACATGGCATAATATGCCTGGAAAATGCATATTCTAAGTGTGCAAGTGTTCCCACCTGTGATGTCAGCAGTACATAGCCTTCTGTGTAACTGAATATTCTTCATGTAGTCATATACGTACTGCAATACCCTCCAGAAATAAAGTCACATATCTAGTTGCAATCACACTGGTGGTATATGTGTTAACTCTGAGTATAGTAAGACTTCTCACAAGATTCACTGCATTTTTGCTTGCTCTGTGAATAAACTGAGTGCATTCATCTCATGCCATTTGTTAGTACTTTATTTATGCTACATATTAGGATTAGCCTTGGAAACCTTGACAGGCCTCAACATCTGACTTTAAAAGATGCAGCATTGTGGCATTTTGTGCCTCAAATCTGTTTAGTCCCTTAAACTTATCTAACCTCTAAACCGAAAATATAGTACAGCTGTTGAAATGTAACCTTTTTTGGACACCTGCCATTAGATCAATCAACTTGCTTTTGCATTTATGTAGCACTATGGCATTCCTTGGTAGTAGCACAGTTATTGTTGCACACTGAAGCTGGTTAAATCAATGTTTTTTACTTGCTGTCTTTTATAGATGTTTTGAACACTGTTATAATCATCCAGCTACTTGAAAAAAGGGTGAGTTATCATAATAAGTCCCAGAACAGTAGATTTTACCTTAAAATGAGAGGCTGAATTTTTAAAGCCAAATTAAACAGTAGCTGTGGATGCTTTTCAGGTTTTCTTGGCCACTCATCTTGTTAATTATTTAATTTAACCTCGCTTCATCATTTTAGTCTTTCAGTTATGTTTTAAATTGTCTTTCCTAATATTTTTAGTGGATCTAAGTGCCTGTGGATTATAACATTAATAGCTTGTAGAATATACTTAATATTCCATGACAGAAGTAATTTTCCTCACAGTCATAGAGAATCATGATATTTGTTGGCAGTCCTAACTAATTACTTCTTTTCAAGTTCAGATTCAAAGTTTGGTTCATTAATGTGTTTAAACACAAATACAATATAGTAAAACCAAGATATAATGTCTGCAAAATAAATACACAATGAAATAAAATGATAATGCAATTAAGTCACACATGTCTTAACAAGGTAAATTTGTTACAGCTTCAAAAGAGGACAATCTCAATTGTATGTAAACTCAAAAAGGCAAGTTTTATGGAGGTCTTAAAACCATTTAGTGAGTGGATCCTCTTAGCCAGGCAGATAGCATATTCCAGTGATATTGACCTTGAAAAGCAAAAGCATGAATACTGGAAGTATCTATCATGCTTACTGAAGTTCCAGGATCACCTGTGAGGTGTACCAGCTGAGGAGACCTTGCAAATATGGAGGAACCATGTCATGGAAGGCTAAGTGCACTAATATTAGAACTTTATAGATGATCCTCTGCCAAATAGCCATTGTAGCTGTCTCTGAACCAGTGTGATATTTTGGTTTTTCAGTATACCCCAAAGCAATTGGATTACTGAGTTTTGGAAACATAAGAGGCATTCAAGTTCACACTCAGGGAGCCCTAGTTATTGCACATTTGAGTAGAATAACAAGGAGGAGACCCAAGCATGTATGGGTGTCTGAAAGCTGCTGGGACTTGTATACTGTTACCCACCAACTCTTTACTGTTTGTTCTGTGTTTCATAGTTTATTATCATAACTTAACATTATTAAAAAACTACACTTTTATTTGATTATTTATTGTTTTACATAGGCATATGTGTTTGTAGATCTAATCCTTCTACTTTATCATCTTCTTCTTCATGTGTACAAAGTTGGCTATTTTAACCAATTAGTGGTAGGTTACAGTAAGACCAGAACAACGTTCTGGACCATTCTGTTTCACTTCATGTATACTCTGCCTTGTTTGTGACATACAAATTCTGTTATGACAAGAAATGCTGCAATCTCAGAAGGGAGAGCTGAAGGATGGAAGATGGAACACCACTAACGAACAGCCATTCCATGTATGAAGACAAGCTGAAACTGAAGTCTGAGATGTCCTGTAAGAAGGATTTGTTTTTTTATCATGGGAAATCTTTGTTGCTTCAAGTTAACCAATCATGTTTTAACGAGTTATACACAAGAGTATATGACATATTGGGCAAACAGAAGGGAATCAGGGAAGATGAGAAGAAGGAGTGGGTGTTGGTGGGGAGTACAAGAAACCCAAATAGACAAGGTATAGTGTAGGACTTCCATGTAGTTTAGGAAAGAATAGAACAAGTTAGGAAAGACAAGACAGAGCTTCAGAATTTGTGCAGACAGGATGAGTATGGTAGAAGGAGGTAGCAGAGCAAGTACAAGCAGCCTAGGAAAAACTGCAGCTAGTATGGGAGTAGGGATGGCAGGTGAGAGAGAGGAGGTGAAGTTCTAGTGATCAAATACTCAACCACAAACAATATCATGTGGGCTTGCAAACAAAATGGAGGTGGATGAGGGTCACTGAAAATTGTCACAGGACTGAGAGCCAAAAGGACAAATAGGAAGTGGAAAAGCCTATCTTAACTGGTACGTTATGCCTACAGGTCACATGATACAGTATAGTGGGGCACCATGACATGGTAGATGGAACAACAGAATAGGCATAGGGAAATACCTAGGACATTAAATGATTGTATAATTGTAGAAAACAAACTATGGCATTGTATTTGCTCACTGGCACACCTTAACCTTTCAGTGAAAAGAATGAACTTGTAAGTTAAAAGGATGAAATCAACAAGAAGAAATTTGAAGCATGTTTTTGTACAATGTAAAAAATGTTTTGCAACTTAACTGGAGACATAGTATATATAAGGAACATGGGAAATACAACATTAGAAAATATCTTGAAACAAGATAGTAAGGACAATTTTTTTAAAAGAACAATATAATACAAAATACCAGCATGTCTATAGAAAATTTAGTTGGGTAGATGTCAGTTAAGACTCTTTAATAAGACATAGATAAATGAAGCACCACTAAAAGAAATTACAGAATCTTCATGGGATGTGAGTTTTAAGCTAAGAAAAGAAGGATGTAACATTAATGCTTCAGTGTAGTGCTACTTCAAAAAAGCTTGAGTATTTGATTTTATATTCTAATAAGTTAGAGACTGAAAACAAAATGCTTTGTGGCATTCTGTTTGTGTTTTATATATTATTAGTTTTCTCATATAAATTGTGCATTTTCTAAAGATGAGCAGTTTCTGTGTGGAAAATGTGTATTATAAATAAAATCCCCAAATCATTTCAACACTTCCCCATTACTCATTGAGTTACATATAGCTAAGGTTACAAACAAGTTAAAACAAATAGACATAAGCTCACCTGTATGGAAAAAAAATGTTTCTGTGGGGGCAAGCATACCCTGCAACCTCTATGCCCCCAAACTTATATATACATATATATATTATATATATATATATATATATATATATATATATATATATATATATATCAACGCCATGGTTGCATAAAGAAGAAGAAAGAGAAATCTTCTAAAAGGAAGGCATCACTACCAGCACATGCTCTCACTACCAGCACATGCTCTCACACCAGCACATGCTCTCACAAACTGCAATGACAATGTTTTCCTATAGGAAACAGTGATTGGGAAGTTGACCTTTTCTAAGTTGAACTGAACAGACAGCACCAGAACTTATTTAAGCTTGACAAGGTGTAGCAAAACCACTTTCAATGTGTCATGAAATATTAAACATTCACCTAACCTGCCATCAACTCAAATAGAAGGGATCTGAGTGTCATTGGGAGAAGGATACTTTAAAGTGCAGTACCCCTATTGGTACACTGCAGTGTAGTATCAAAGTTAAAAGTTCAGCTTGAGAAGACCTTGGCAATAATAGATGCTTAAAATATCAACATTTAGAAACAGATACAATCTTAAATGGCTCTCCACTGAAATGTCTACACTTGAAATTCCAAGTGCTGACAAGCCGAAAAAAAGAACAAAAACACAGGAGAAGAGCAAATCTCAAAAATTGCTATTTTCCTTTGAACTTCTTTTTGAAGAGGGTAAGCCCTCCTGTACCCCCATTTGGGGGCCGAACACCTCACACACCCCAAACTTATATAGACCAACTCCGACCTCTCCTTACCATGGAGAAAAGGGAGTATTCTATGAAATGGAATCTCAGACTTAGTATATGTAATTTCTTTCTTTTGGCCATTCACTCTCCATATTTTGGGACTTATGCGGGTCCCAACATATCAAATAGTTACCTATTAAACACATACTTTTTTGTTTTGCTTAGTGGAAGGCGGTAAGTTCCAGTACCAGCTTATGAGGTGCTATGACTCCTCCTCTTATCTCCACTATTTACATATTCTGACTCTATGATTACTCCGCTTCTGAGATAAGGATGCACTTGGTATGCTGTTTTGCTATAAAACCAAATGATTCCTTTTTCTGAAAATGCAGATTCAGAGTTAAAATACACTGATGTGGAGGTGAGCTGTTGGGAGAATGGATGCTTGTCCCTTTAAAAATAAATTATTATTTACTTTTATTAATTTTGATTGCTAAGAATTTAATGTCCTAATTTTGCTATGTGTGACTGTTTACTTCTTTACATGGAGGTGAAGAGTGCTGTAATTAGTTTAATGAGAATGCATCAAACTTACAAGTAAAATAATCATTTTAGGGCTTCTTTCTACTTATAAAGCTGATACTAAAATTGATAAAAAGTTGCAGTGTAGCTGTTCTCAAAAGAAACCTGTACCTAGGCTTGTAAAGGCTCCAGGACCATTAGCCTAGTACACACCTAAGAACCTATATTAGTACAATTACATCCACACTCACTGTTTACAAATAAACTGTTTAGTTGTTTTCTGTATACATAGCAGGAATGTTACATTTAAACAAATGATGTCTGTATACCTAAATGGTGCTGCACAGATGTCAATATATCTGTGAATGCCTTGCTAATGGCCCATCAGAATATAACAAAATTAATTTTAAGATGGCCCTTTTCTACTTCAATTCTGTTCAATGGCAAATATCTTTCTCTTGTGGTTTTGTTTATAGATAGTTACTAGGCACATTGTCCAGGGGATCATTGAAGAGCTTATGCCAGTTTCAAAAGAGCACTGTCTAGCTATGGGATTTGGGCAGAGACATGCTATAGGCAAACAGAGGCTTAAGGACTCAAACTATGGACAGTAGGAAACAGCTCATAAATAGCTCACAGACTTAACCCTCCGTGCCAGCTGTGGATTGGCTGTTATTTAGTGATCTGTTTATATGTAGATCGTTTCAAGTGCTTCTGTTGGTATAGAACAGTTTATTGTTTATGTGCTGTCGCCATTTTGAAACTTTTGGTCTTATGACAGACATGCTTGTTGCCTGTTAAAACACCGCATAAAAGATGTAATAGGCAGATGTTCTTCATCTCACATTGCTGCAGTCCTTACTTATGGGTAGTCCGCTGTCCTCGGTCGGCCCGAATACCAAAGTATTAGGCAGACGTCGGTCATGGGCGCTCAGAACTGACATCAGAGCGTCAGGGTATAAAAGCGCATGACCGACGTCATATCCTCAGTCTTTTTTGCTGCATGGTCCGATGCAGAAGCAGCGTTGCGAGTGCCGTTCGGCGTTCTGAAATTTTCGAATTCTGAGTTTCAGACCGAAACCAAGTTGGGCTAAGTACCCCGTTGGGGAATATTTTTGTTTTTTCTTGCCTCAGTTAATTCCAGATGTCAGAAAAAGTGAATAATTGTATTTCTTGTGGGAAACAGATACCGCATAGGGATTATCACTCTCTTTGCATTCCTTGTTTGGGATCGGACCACGACGTAGTCGGGTGTCGGTTTTGTGCTAGGTTTAATAAGCGCACTATAAAAGAAGGTTAGATTGTGCTAGGTTAGTCTTTGGTAAGCGGTGTAATTATAATATGCCGTCGGATCCTCCGGCCCGCTTCCAAGAAGCGCAAAGACAAATCCTTGAAACCTAGACAGGTTGATTCGTCCGTTCGGACGCCGGTCCTGCAGAAGCTACAGTAGAGCAGGGGATCCGGCTGAAGTTTCTGTTGAGTCTCAGGAAACTTTGATTTTGCAGGATGTGGCCTCCCAGGAGTCAGGTCAGGCTGAAGGGGCCTCTCAAGTTACTGTTCTCCCTTCTATGCCTAAGGTGGTTAGGCCTTCTGCTTCTATTCCTAAGGCTTCTTCTAAGGGCAGGTCTGTTTTGCCTTCCTCTGGTGTCCCTCCAGGTACTTCAGGGTCTGTGCCTAAAAAGCACATGCTTAAAATGGCAGAAGATTTGATTACTTTAATTAGAGGTTCTATGCCCCCTCCTGATAAGAGGCCCAGGGTGGAGCCAGAGTTGGAAAGTTTGGATCAGGCCTCAGATGACTCAGAGTCTTCTGCTGAAGATATTCTAGATTTTCCTCCTTATTCGGATTCTGATGCAGAGGATTCCACTCCTTCTGCTTCTCCTCCAGAGGATTTTTCATTTTCAGAAACTCTGCATTCCATGAGGGAGCATTTTAAGTGGGAAGGACAGGATTTCTCTGATTCAAGGAAGAGGCTTAGGGAATTCTTGTTTTTACCACAGCATAGACCCTTGGCTATACCTCCTGTTTTGGATGTTGTTCAAGATGTTTTTTCGGAGGCTTCCCTTAATCCAGATTCTTTGCCTCCTGCGCCAGTTAAACCGGACAGATATTACAGGGTGCCTGAGGCTCATAAATATCTGTATAAGAGTCCTAGGGTGGACCCAGAAACTATTAGTCAGGGGCCTAAGGGTGTTAGAGTCTCTGTTGTAAAGAATCCGGTTCCTCTAGATAAGGAAGCTAGAGCTTTGGATAGATGGGGTAAGAAGGTGTATACCTCTTCTACTTTAGCAATGAGGGCTTTAAATTGCCAGTTTCATATGTTGAAGTATCAGAATTTCCTCCTTTCTCAGCTAAAATCTAAAGTGGATGCTTTGGCAGAGGGCATAGAGTGTAAAGAATTGCAGGATTTAGTACATGTCTCTGAACAGGTGGGTAAGCATTCTTTGCAGTGTGGTTTTGATGCTGTGCAGGCCTCTTCTAGGGTGGCTGCCACTGGTTCAGTTCTTCGCAGGCACGCCTGGCTTAAGGATCAGAATTTGTCCGAGCATGTTAAAACTAGAATTCTGGATGCTCCTTTACAGTCTGAAGTTTTGTTTGGTCCCCCTGTGGAGTCGGTTTTGAAGAAAATGAAAGACAAGGCTAAGTCTATGCAGACTGTTAAAGATTTTTTGCAGGTGCAACCTCCAAAGTTTAGTAGAAATTGGCCTACTAAGGGGTGGACCTACCCTTCTTCTGATTCTCAATCTAGGGGTAGATCTAGGCGTGGCAGGGGCAGAGCTCACAGTACATTCAGGCCTAGAACTTGGAGTTCGCCTGCACAATCTGCAGGTGAGGGCAGGGGCCAGTCCTTTCGTAAACAGGCCCAATGACCTGCATTTTCAGCTGCCAGATTCTTCTTGCCTGGCAGCTCCTTTGGGAGGAAAGTTAGCACTTTTCAAGCAAAACTGGCTTTTAGTCACCCAGGACAAATGGGTATTGGACATTATAAACCGAGGCTACAAGTTTTATTTCCATACATTGCCTCCTTTCAAAGGCATGCCAGGCGTTCCTCCTCGGCAAAGGATAGAGGCTCACAAGCAGATTTCTTTGCTTCTTCAAATAGGAGCTATACAGCCAGTTCCTCTGTCAGAAGTGGGACTAGGATTTTATTCTCGCCTGTTTCTAGTACCAAAGAAAGGGAACACGTGGAGACCAATTTTGGATTTATCTATCCTCAACACTTATCTGGACATTCCAAAGTTCAAAATGCTGATGTTACAACAGCTTTTACCTCTGTTGGGAAAAGATCACTGGATGGTAACTCTGGATCTCAAAGAGGCTTATCTTCATGTTCCTATCAGGCCCAGTTGCAGGAGGTACCTGCGTTTTCGGGCTGGAAATTTACATTATCAGTTCTCTGCATTGCCCTTTGGCTTATCTACTGCGCCCAGAGTGTTCACAAAGGTTCTGGCTCCAGTGATAGCCTTTTTCAGGTTAAGAGGAATACAGATTTATCCTTATTTGGACGATTGCCTGATTATTGCACAACACAAGGACGAACTTCTTCATCATCTACAGTATGTGATGGTAGTGTTAAGATGCCTAGGGTATTCTGTGAATGAAACAAAGTCCAGTCTAGTACCCTCTCAGGACATGTGCTTTCTGGGTGTGAGACTGAATACAGCTTCCCAGATGGCCTTTTTGACCCCGGACAAACAAAGAAGCCTTTCTCTTTATTTCCATCAAATGTCTCTACAGTCCAGGCTGACTGCAAGGACAGTCCTTCAAGCCTTGGGGTTCATGGCATCTTGTATTCTGGTGCTTCCCAATGCCAAACTGCATATGAGGAAGCTTCAATGGTATCTCAAAAATGTATGGACACAACACTGCCAAGATCTAGACACTGTCATTCCAATAATACCTTGCATTCAGAAGGAATTTTTGTGGTGGGCTCAGGAATCTCACCTAAACAAGGGACTCTCTGTGACCCGACCAGATGCGAGTCAGATTTTAACGACAGACAAGGCTTGGGGAGCACACCTCAATGGAAAATGGGTGCAAGACACGTGGCCTGTCAGACTTCAACATTTGCATATCAACTTGAAGGAGATGTTAGCAGTTCAATTTGCATTGATGGCTTTCAGGGATTTACTTCACCCAGGACAGGTGTTGATTCAAACAGACAACACTACTGTCATGTGGTACATCAACAAGCAAGGGGGAACCCATTCATACCCTCTTTGCAGGCAAGCGATGATTTTGTGGGAGACTGCTCTCTGTTTACAACTCAATCTTCAGGCAAGGTTTCTACCAGGAGCACAGAACTCCTTAGCAGATGTGTTGAGCAGACAAATTGTGGATCCTCACGAGTGGAAACTGGATCCTCATGTGTTTCAAAAGTTGACAGTGTTATGGGGGACTCCAGACATAGATCTGTTCGCTTCTCCTCTAAATTACCAGTTGCCAAAGTTTTGCACAAAAATGTTTCATCCCACAGCTTGGAAGGTGGATGCTCTATCATTCAGTTGGAGCAATCTTCATGTCTATGCCTTTCCACCTCTGCCTCTCATTCCCAAGGTACCCCTGAAGGCCAGAATAGACAAGCCATCCATGATTCTAATAGCACCGGATTGGCCTCGACAGCACTGGTACCCACTACTGAGGAGTTTAGTATGGGAGCCTCCATGGCCTCTACCTTTGATTCCGCATCTTTTGTCTCAGGAGGGCAATCACTTCCTCAATGTCAAGATTCAGTCTCTGCATCTCACAGCCTGGCATATTCTGTTCTAGACCCTGGAGGGTCTCAGCTTCCACAGCAAGTTTTGAATGTTATTTTGGAGGCCAGAAGGCCTAGTACAAGGAAAGTTTACGCAGATAAATGGAGGAGATTTTTGCTTTGGAGCAGAGCGAAGGACTTTGATGTTTCCAAGCCTGATTTAAGTGTTTCTCTTCAATATCTTACTGAGTTATTGGACAAGGGTTTGTCTTTCTCCTCGATAAAGGTTCATGCTGCAGCCATTTCGGCTCACTATGACTGTGACCCTCCTTTGTTTTCCCATCCTTTGTTTAAGCAATTTCTTAGAGGGCAAAGAACATAAGACCCCCACGTAGAGCTCCTACTCCTGCTTGGGATCTCAATTTTGTGTTGGAAAAACTTACTCTACAACCTTTTGAGCCTGCAGCTACTGCCGAGTTAAAGTATTTATCATGGAAGACTGCTTTTTTATTGGCCATTACCTCTGCAAGAAGGGTTTCTGAATTACAGGCCCTTATGGCAGTGGAACCTTTCCTGATTTTTCATAAGGATAGGGTATCTTTGCGTACTAATCCTTTCTTTATGCCTAAAGTGGTTTCTAGTGTGGCCTTGAACCAAACTATTCATTTGCCTACTTTTTATGCAAACCCCCAAATAAAGGGAGAAGATTTTGCATACTTTGGATATTCACAGACAGTTACGTTATTATTTGAGCAGAACCAAGGGGTTCAGGCAGTCTCAGCAGTTGTTTGTTTCTTTTGCTTTGGGTTCTCAGGGAAACCTGTTTCAAAACAAACTATTTCTAAATGGATTGGGTTTTGTATTTCTTTCTGTTATTCCCATCATGGTAAGGAGGTTCCGGCTGGAATCAGACCTCATTCCACTCGAGCTACTGCCACTTCTACTGCCTTTCTAAGGGGGGTAGCTACAAAAGATATTTTGGAAGCAGCCACTTGGAGTTCAGTACATACTTTTTCCAAACATTACCACCTTCCTCTTTATTCTAAGTCTAGGGCTGGATTTGCCTCTGCTATATTACAGGGCATTTTAGCAGCCCCTAATGCTTTGATTTTGCCATCCTCCCTTTACCTCTGCTTTGGGATTCTACCCATAAGTAAGGACTGCAGCAATGTGAGATGAAGAACATAGTACAGTTTTGTACCTACCATAAATGTAGATGTTCGAAGATCCACATTGCTGCAGTCCAATTTACCCTCCCTCCTTCCCCTCTGTAGTTTGGCATGGTAATATGGTTTGGGTGATGGTTGTTGTTGGGCATGTTTTTGGGAGGTATCCTGCTTTTGGGCTGTGGCCTTTCTTTTTAGGGCCTTCTGACATCTGGGGCAAGAAAAGACTGAGGATATGACGTCGGTCATGTGCTTTTATACCCTGACGCTCTGATGTCAGTTCTGAGCGCCCATGACCGACGTCAGCCTAATACTTTGGTATTCGGGCCGACCGAGGACAGCGGACTACCCATAAGTAAGGACTGCAGCAATGTGGATCTTCGAACATCTACATTTATGGTAGGTACAAAACTGTACTGTATGACCTCATGCAGGGAGGCTTTGCTTCATGCACATCTAGACTTATTATAATCAATACTGAGGTCACTGCACCTCGGACTAGGACAACGCCTTGATCACAGCAACCTCGGTCAACAAATGTGTTGTTTACCTATTTGTGTATTATTTCACAGTTACCCATCATAAAACTCTTCTGCTAGTCAACAGTACTGTGACAGGTATTCTATGCAGAGAAGGGCATAGAAGGGACCCTGGCCTCATTATCCTCAATGACTGGGTCCACAGAGCTTTAATAATACTGATTTCCTTGGTAGCTTGTAGTTTAACTTAAAGTACTATGAGAACCTTTACTCTTTGGAAATAGTTCCTATTTTATATTATCCTAATTTTTCACAGATTTTCAGTTTTAATGGTCTTAGAGAATTTTCAGGCGAGAGTGGAAGGTTCATCTGATTTCAGGCAATCCGAATATACCAGAACATTTTATTGCTGTTCCTTTCCTGGATACTCTTCTTGCTAATGACCTTTGGAAGTATCATGCTTGAAACGAGACTCTGCAGTATGGTGATATTGTTGGTCATGTGATAGTCATTGATGAGAGTTATGCTAAGATGTGTTATAATTAAATTGTATAGGAACATTCAGTAAAAATGAGAAGATAGTAATAATACATGATGGAGGCTGGAAGAGAGCGCTGCACATGGCTGAATCAAAAAAACCCGAACTAGAAAAACTGGAACTGCATTTACCTGAAAGCACCTGAAAATGTAACTATCCCTCAGAGTGGTATATATAATTGTTATAGTAAATTGAGGATTATGGTAGTCCCCTGCCCCCACTGTGCACAGGCAGAGCTGGAATTTCCATTTTCATTGGTGTGTTTTTATCATTTCAGGAAATTATTTTGCAGTAATCCGATTTCAGGATTTTTGATTCGGTGATGTGTAATTCTTCTGTAGGGAGACATATTATTACTAATAAATAATATTTCTTCAAAAAATAAATATTATCACTTGAACATTTGACTTGTTCTTCGTTTGTTAGACATGTGGCAAGACATCATATGGAATACTGTGCATAATTGTGAAAATTTCTCCTCTTCAAAGATGTTGACAGAAATGGAGATTGTGCAAAGAAAGGAGCAAAAAGGACACGAGTCACAACATCAGGCATGTGTGAAGAAATTAAGGGAACTGCTTATACCGTGACAGAAATGGAGGAGACAGAGGGACATAACAGAAGTATATATGGATGTCAAAGCAATTACTAAAAGTCCAAGATGGTAATATTTCTAAGCGGATAAGCTGCAAGAGGTACCATAATGTAAACATAATGCAACTCAGGCATAACATCGGGATGTATTTTTTTGCACAAATATTTACTAGTAAGTTTTGCCATTAAAAAAAAAATGAGGTTAAATTCAAAGTTCCCTACTGTAGCCATAAAGAATTTCTGTTGGGATATAGGAAAAAGAATTAATTTAGTTGCCAAGGAATTGTAATTTATCCCTTGTGAAGGAGGTCCTTATTTATGACAGCTTATATTTTATATGCAGTCTGCTGTCTTCAGTTAGTTTATCATAGATGTGTGTCCTGGGATTTCTCCTGAAAAGGGGGATGCTGTTTGTTAACCCACAAACGCTAACTAGTCATAAAATATGTAAGTAAATCTCACAGTACTATCTTTCTACAACAAATAAACAAATTCTGACTGTATTTTTGGATAATATAAATTCTCATTAAGGCAGTGTAGTGGTTAGCTTTGCTTCTTTTTCTGCTTGGTTCTGTGGTTCAGTTCTCAGCACAGGAGAATCTGTTAGGAGTCTGCAAGCCTTCCCTTTATCAATGTGGGTTTTCACCTAGTGCTGTAGTTTCCTCCCATGTTCCAAAGGAATCCACTATGAATAATCTGATAGTATGGGGGTGTTTAATTGACATACAATTATTTGAAGCCAAAACACCTAAAACCTTGGGAAATTACTAATCAGAAGAGTGACACTCTAAAGGTTACAAAGCAGACTTTTTCCAGAAGGATGACACTCACTGCAGTTTCCCTCGAGATTGCACACTCTTAGAGGGAAGGAAGTGCTGAAAATGCTGCATACACTTTCCTGCTCTTCTCTGAGTGTAGCTATCAGGATACCAGCAATATTTTATGTCTGATTTTCTGAGGATAGACTTACTTCTCAGTAACAAACAATATGGCTCTGCTCCAAATACATGTCCCAGGTAAACAGGCAATCATTCAATTTGCCCATATGAATGTATGCAGTATGTGAAGGAATGTATGGGTGTTTGCTGTGCTTTGGAATGGGATCCTGTCCAGGGTAACTTTCTCTGCCTTGCACTTTCTAAATGCCAGAATAAGTACCCATTCCTACATGATGCTGAAATGGATAATGCAGGTATCAGGGCATTCACTTCTGCATTCAGGATCACATAACAGTAAAACCATTAAAACACAAATGTTACAGGTTTTAAAAATGGTGGAATCATAAAACTGACAAACTATACAACAGAAAAAGACAGGTAGTAATTATAGTAATTAGATTTTTCAAAAAGTGTCCTTGTAAACAAGTCCAGAATAAAGAGACTATCATCATCTTCTTTCGCTGTTCCCATTAGGGGTCGCCACAGCGGATCATCTGTTTCCATTTCTTCCTGTCCTCTGCATCTTGCTCTGTCACACCAACCACCTGCATGTCCTCTCTCACCACATCCATAAACCTTATCTTAGGCCTTACTCTTTTCATATTACCTGGTAGCTTCATCCTTAGCATCTTTTCCCCAGTATACTTTGCATCCCTCCTCAGCACATGTCCAAACCAGCATAATCTTGCCTCTCTGGCTTTGTCTCCAAACCTTTCAACCTGGGCTGACCCTCTAATATACTTATTCCTAATCCTGTCCACCCTCGTCACACACGGTGCAAATCTTAACATCTTTAACTCTGCCACATCCAGCTCAAACTCCTGCCTTTTTGTCATTGCCACTGTCTCCAACCCATATAACATAGTTGGTCTCACTACCCTCTTGTAGACCTTCCCTTTCACTCTTACTGGTACTCATCTGTCACAAATCACTCCTGACACTCTTCTTCCCCTACTCCATCCTGTCTGTACTCTCTTCTTCACCTCTCTTCCACACTCACCATTACTCCGAACTATTGATCCCAAACTGCATACATTTTTTTCTCAGATATTCCAGATCTAATGTGAGTGCAATAATAAGATGTCAGCCAGAGAACATAATGAATATGCTTAAAGAAATATTCTGTGCAAATGTTTCAATAAGAAAATAATTGTCAGGGTGCTATACAGTCTAGGAAGACAGCCTTTAGAAACTTTTAGACATCGTAAATGCTTTCACAAGTAAAGTAAAAATTCAAATACCATGGAACCAGGCAACATAACTGGTAGTTTCCTATATAGAATCAAGGAAAACCCAACTAAATAACCTTGATCTCAATGACAAGTTGTATTGGTACCAGTTCACAAAGTTTTGGGGTTTGTGTGTTACAGGGTCGCATCAAACCCAAACAACATCAGACACATTGGTCTAACCTGTAATTCATAGGGTACTTGGATCAGCCCAAATGTACAGTAAATAGATTTATAAATAAATAAATACATGTCTATGCAGACACATACCCAAAACATATATGATGCACAAGATATGCTTCTGTTAGATATGGACCGTAATGGATATTTAAGTGGTGATAATGCCTTTTGAATCATGTGGTTTTCTCTATGAAGGATAACATTAGCATTTGATGAAAGCCTGAGAATATAGGGTGTTTATTTTGAACTAGTTAAGGAATTTGATATTATCCCACATTAGGGAATTATTGACATATTAAAAACATTAAATGTCTCAAATTGTATTATTCTGTTCTAGTGTGGATAGAAATTCTGATGGTGCTGTTCTTCCAGTTTTATTTTTTTATGTCACACTAATGAGAAGTAATTTGATATCTGTAAGAAGACCAGAGAAGTTATAAATAACTGAAAGTGATTTCCTAAAACTATATTCTGCTGAGCTGGTACATAACTGGTCAATGATATAAGCTCTTTCAAGCATAATCCAGCATGTTACACAATTTATTTTCAGTAGGTAGTCAATTAAAGTACTGCAAATAAAATCAAGAACAGCAAGTTATCCTGCAAATGACATTATCTATGACATACCTTGATCTAGAATGTAAATAAAATAAAACTTGGTCATTAAACACAATGTGAGGAAAATTTATAGCAAAACTGATCATCTGCACTGTCTGTCTGTCTGTCTGCATGTAGCTCCCGTGGTGTTCTACTTTTGCATCTTCTCTGTTCTAGAGACTTATATTAGAACACATGGTGGTTTACTATGAGGTCTGATTGGACAGCTGTGTGCCACAGAGGGATAGAGTCTTGACTATGACCCACATGTCCTAAGTTTTATTAGTAGTAGAGGAGCTGCTTATAGATGGCAAGGAATGATGTGGTGATGTCCACTTGACTCTCTCTGAAGAGAAGATGAAGAAATGTATGTTCCGGGGCTGCACATTCTCATCAGGCATCCTTGGTGAAGACCAGATACCTGATGGGATATGACTTCTTACAAGGGTCTGAAGCTGCTAGTGGTTTAATTCACAGAAGGAATAGAGTGACTTCACCATGATGCTTCCATTGCATGTTGAAATCTGGTCACTAATCAAACATGGGCAAGGGAAAATGTCTATGGCTTAAAGAGAGAAAAACCCTGACAGCTGCTTTGATGATAGCCATATTGATTTTGCAGTTTGTCAGGTTTTCAAATAGGCTCATAGGTAAGTGCTAGGCTAACTGACCTTGCAAATCATTTTAAGCCTGGCTAGCAGTGACAGATGCTATCCTTAATTGTATCTGCTTATAAAAAGAAAGTAAAAGCTTAGTGCTTCTTTGTTATAGCAAAAAGTATCCAGTCCATAGAAAGAAAACTATATCCTGTGTATCTGGATGCAAGGGAAATATAATGTGCTATTCAACACAGCATAAGTGAAGTGTGCTTCTTATAGGGGAAAATTATTCCAGTCAGTCTCTAGGATAAAAGTTTTCCATTTATGCAATTCATTGGCTAATCTTGGAAATCACTCATGTTGTTGTGAAAGAAGTGATTTCTTGAAACCATTTTCTTTTCTCTAATGTTGTGCAGCTGTAGGGTTGGTGTATATGTAAGTTTGCGGTGTGGGGTACAGAGAGCTTGCCTCCCCGAAAAAAACAAAAAAAAAACACTTGTTTTAAGCTGTCCTATTACTTTTTAAATACTGAATAGTTTTGCAGATGTCTAAGCAGGGAAGTATGACTTGAATGATCCAATTTCACTTTTCCATAACAGAAGTAAGACAAAACATGAACTGATGTAATTCTTGTGAAATTCTTAGGCACTTGAGATAAATAAGATGCTACTTAAATTCCTAAAGTAAATCTGAAGGTGTTGCTGTTATCAGTGCCAAAAGTATGTCTATAAGCATTTTAAGTTTAGATCCATTATTTACAGTTTGCAGAACTTAACTTTTCATTTTCTAGTTTTCTTGGTATTACACCTTTAGAAAATAGAAGACAAGTCAGTTCTGGTGTATCCTTATTCAGAGTCACAGAAAATCTTAGATTTTTTGCTATTTTCATTTGACATTTTTTTAAAGACATCTTTATTTGTGTATAGTCTTCTGGTATACCACAGGAGGTTAAGGCTGTGAGCTGCTAACACATTCTAGCTTATAGCCTTGTTTAATTCCCTTAGTCCCCATTTGTGCACAATGTGATTCCAAACAAATCGTTTAACCAGGCTTTGCTTTAAGATTACTCATGTAAAGAGGTTTCTAGAGTTTAATGAAGTTAACTAGTAAAAAAAAAATGTACATAAATCATTTACCAAAATATTGAAGTTTTCATTGTTTGAAATTCTAGAATATTTGTCTTTCTGGTTAGCATTTCTAACAAAGAATTACTAAACACAAGACTCAGCACATGCAATGTATTGTAAAGGATTGTATTTGGTTGAAGTGTTTATAACCATTGTGCTAAACCTTCAAACTTTCTCTGATACACCCATGAAAATGAAACTTAATAGAACATGTCCAACCAAAAAAGGAAACAAGTAAGAACTACATATATGTTATTATGAACACTTTCTTATAAACTGTTCCTTTGTTTTAATACAAAAAGAATTTCTATAATAAAAACCCATCTTTGTTAAAAATAAAGGATGGTAAATAACTTTTATTATGTTATGCCAACACTGATAGTACAAAATATGACATTCTGCTTTATTATACTGTGGTGAGTACGTCTGACATATTATAACTAAATCTGTGTCCTGTTTAGAGCAGTAAAACAAAGTGGATATGTAGTAATTTTGCAAAGTATAAGATGATGTAAAGCAGCTTTGATGGACCGATGCATATCTATATAATGCCTTTACTAAGAAGATAAATCACTCCGATAATATTTATTTTATTTTATTTATTTATTTATTTGCTGTTGTTTAACCAGGATAGTCCATTGGGCCCAAAGAACCCGTTTTCAATGGAGTCCTGGGGAGAAAAGCTCCACATACAGATTATACAAAGATTATGTTACACAATACATAAAATACAAAGATGAATTTCAATAGATAGATTATACAGAGAAAAACATAAGTATCAAACAAAACAAGTAATAGAGGCGAAATATAAAAAGAAATAGTATTTTTTTTTTTTTTTTAATTACTTGGTACAAGTGAGGAGTTGAATGGTGGAAGCAAGCATGAATTTGCTAGCTGGGAATGGAAAAAGAAAGAGGAGTAGTGGTGGAAGTAGGGTAGGTTATGGAGGATGTGAGCAGGAGCATTCCCATGAGGATGTTAGATGAGAGTGTAGTCATTTTTTAAAGTGTGGGAGGCTAGCAATTGTACGGATGGATGGGGGAAGGGAGTTCCATTGGCGTGCTAGTGAGAAGGACAGGAGGTCTTGTCCTGGAGCGTGTATGGATCTATAGACCTCTATGAGGTTTTGATTGTTAGATCTTAGAAGTCTTTGTGTTTGATGCATTTTAAAGGTAGTTGAAAGAGAGGGACAGAGTGCTGGCTGGAAGATGAGTTTATGTGCATAGGTGAGTTGAATGTAGGAGAGATAGTGGGATAGCTCTAGTCAGTTGAGTTTTTGGAGAGGTTCACAGTGATGGGTAGATGATTTGCTCCTGGTTGCAAATCTGGCTATTTTATTGTAGCAAGATGATAGTTTGGATTTCAGAGAATATTGTAGGTTTGTTAGAAGAGGGGCGCCATATAGAAGGGAGGGAAGGAGAAATGTGGTAGAGAGGGTAATTTTGGTAGTAGAGGTGAGGAACCGATGGTGGCGGTAGACAATGCCTAGTTTTTGATGGGGTTTTTTTATATTTAGGAGTAGATGGGAGTTGAATTTCAGCTTGTCATCAATTTGAATCCCGAGTAGTTTGGCTTCAGATACCAGCTCGAGACATGTATTGTTCTGGCTGGTGATGGAGAATAAATTTCTGTCAAAGTTATTAGTTTTGGAGGGGGAGAATATCATAAGCTTGGTTTTAGCAGCATTGAGTGCAAGGTGGTTCTCTTCCATCCATTGTTCTGTGGTGGAGAAGGCATCTTGAGTTAGTTTTAAGAGAGTTGGGATGGATGGGGCAGCACAGATGATAGTGGAGTCATCAGCATATTGAATAATATTTGCAAGGGGGATAGAGCGGAAAAAGTCATTAATGAAAATATTGAAGAGGAGGGGTCCCAGAATAGAGCCTTGTGGGACACCTGTGGATGTGTCAAGGAAGGAGGAGGTGGCTTTTTTCCACTTGACAGCTTGTTGCCGATTGGAGAGATAGCTAGTAAACCAACAGAGGGAAGAGGGAGAAAGGTTTAGGTTAGAAAGCTTAGTAAGAAGGAGGTTATGAGAGATAGTATCGAAAGCTTTAGAGAGATTGAGGAGGATGGTAGATACAATGAGGCCAGAGTCCTTAGCTTTGTTCACAGTTTCAAGGAAGGATAGGAGGGCAGTCATAGTACTATGATGGGGTCTGAATTCATGCTGTGTAGGAGTTACTAGATTGTTATCCAGAAGATGTGGAAGGAGTTGAAGATGGATACATTTCTCCAGGAGTTTTGAAATGGGAGAAAGGATGGCAATATGATGGAAGTTGGAAATATTAGTATTGATTCCACCTTTGTGCAGGGGAATGATGTAGGCTTTTTTCCAGATTAGAGGAACAAAATTTTCTTGGATTGAGCGGTTAATTAGGATACTGACAGGGAGAGCAATGGCTTCAGCAGCTATACTAAGGTAGTATGAGGGAATGTTATCAGAGGCATTGGTGCATGGTTTTAGTTTCTGCAGGAGTTTTTTTATGGTGGATGTAGGAATAGGTTTGATGAGGAAAGGTGGAGTTGTGGAATGAGTGGGGGAAGGTGTCATTTGAGCTTTAAATGCCCTTATGATCAACTGATGATGAGAAGTGAATAAGCAACTAATTTTCCTAGTTCAGGAAGCTGAATTAAATTATTCTGATTCTAAAGTAATGAAAGTTCTGAATATCTCTATGAGGTTTAATCAACAAATGTACAAATCTGTATATCAGGCTTAATTTTCTCCATTACATGTAATGTTTTGTTCTCTGAGACAGAGGACTCATTCATAACAAAAGGGGTAGCCTTATATTCAGAACATAAACTAAGCTTGAATGCTTCCTATTTCTGTTTTTCTTTGTTTTGTTTTGGTCGAAGCAGCTTCATTTTTATATGACCTTAAAGATCCAGCTAAATAAAATCTGAAAACTTATGTCTATGTTTCTACAGATTCTTATTTTTGTATAGTGGAAAGTAGAAAAAGTCACATTTTATAGGAAAAAGGTGCAGATCAGTTCTCTACTTGTACAGAGTAGTCACAGAAGGCTAAGGTCAATGGTTGGTATACTAGAAACTTCTGAGAGGTGTAAAAGCCTAAAGATCTGAAGAATTGCCAAAATGGTTTGTTTCCCACTGAAAAGGACAGTTATTCCAATTACCATTTCCTAACCTCTGCACTTCAGATGTAGGAGTACTTATCTCACTTCCGCTCTCCTCAGCCTTTCATATCCATTTCTTGTATTCTTATGACCCATCCAATAAATGTAAGGCTCTCTCTTTGTCACAACGGTTGGAAACAATTTTTCTTGGATCAGTAGTTGAAAGTTCTGAAGTCATATCTGATGATATTCTTGGATTGAGCGGTTAATTAGGATACTGACAGGGAGAGCAATGGCTTCAGCAGCTATACTAAGGTAGTATGAGGGAATGTTATCAGAGGCATTGGTGCATGGTTTTAGTTTCTGCAGGAGTTTTTTTATGGTGGATGTAGGAATAGGTTTGATGAGGAAAGGTGGAGTTGTGGAATGAGTGGGGGAAGGTGTCATTTGAGCTTTAAATGCCCTTATGATCAACTGATGATGAGAAGTGAATAAGCAACTAATTTTCCTAGTTCAGGAAGCTGAATTAAATTATTCTGATTCTAAAGTAATGAAAGTTCTGAATATCTCTATGAGGTTTAATCAACAAATGTACAAATCTGTATATCAGGCTTAATTTTCTCCATTACATGTAATGTTTTGTTCTCTGAGACAGAGGACTCATTCATAACAAAAGGGGTAGCCTTATATTCAGAACATAAACTAAGCTTGAATATCTGATGCTTTGTTGCTCTAACAATAGGAGGAGTCTATATAATTTTACAGAATTACTATATAGCAATTCATCGAACCCTTATTTAATGAATGGCATTTCAGTGAACAATGAAATCTTTCTCACCGTAAGGAAACACTTCGCCAAAGGCACACTAGAACAGAAACTGTACAAAATCAAACCCACCCAAATGGGGGACTTCACTCCCAACATACCCCCTAACTATATATACCAACTTCGAGATCACACTATGGTGGGGACAAGGGCAAAGTTGTGGTGTTGGCAAAGTGCTTTCTTACCCTACAAAAAATGTCATTGTTCACTGAAATGCTGTTCACTAAATAAGTGTTGATGAATTGCTATTCACTGAATAACAATTCGATAAAGTGATATAGACCCCAGTAGGAGCAGATAGAACTAATGCTGCAGGGATTAGGACTGCTCAGCATATAAACTGCTTACAACTTATATAATGCTGCAGAGGAACACTCCATTTTTTCCTGCTGAGAAAATGTTTGGTTGCACACAGATGGCTTTAGGCTACTTCATCATTTTCTGACATATTTTGCTTCAGAGAAGTTTATTCAATGCCTTATTTTCTCTTTACCTACTTGTCTTTTGCTTGTCTTTCATATGTACTTTTCTTCCTTTGTGATATTTTATAAGCTTCAAAGCCAGTCATGTTTATGAATGGACATGGGACATTCAGAATGCATACCTTTTTTGAACTGTGGCTCTATGATAAACAAATCCCCCCACAGGCAGACATCTAAAGTATGAGGTGGTTCAATTACAACACAAAATGCTGCTAAAGAAATGCCTTTCAAAACCATACAAAATCACAGAAATTACTGACGCTAGAGTAGGGCTTTTCTGCCTCATCTTCCACAAGATTCTGAAACCTCACAAAAGGAACCCTGGAAATCAAGAAATCACAGCAAGACATGTTGAGGCAGTAATGCTATTCAGTTAAAAATGGAAAACTACAAAAGGCAGTGGAGTAAAATACATGCCAGAGAATGAAGTTATACTTTTTAAGCCCCCCACTAAGCTTAATAATAGGCCCATCTGATTTTGTTTTCTCTCCATGGGCATTCTCTGGCACCCCACACGTCTTCAGTGCCCAACCTGGTATTGCCTCCATTTTACAGGAGAGACACTATGATACCTTGACTTCAGTCACTAAGAAACTTGAGGCTCACATATAACTGTCAGTCAGAATGTGGTAATAGCAATAGCAAATGTCTTTATGCAGGCATCAGTTACACCAAAATTTGTCAGATGGACATCATTTCTCCTGATACCTGTCCAGTAATCATCAGACTCACTGACACTAATTTATATAATGTCAGCCTCCTTGATATTTGTCCCTTAGATGTCAACCCTCCCCGTGTTGGTTTATCTAACTTTGGTCCAGCTGGCTTTGGATAGGCAAGTGTCTGTTCCACAGATGTGTATTCTGTTTTCCTTCTGCAACTTATTATTATTTTTTTTATCTATTTTTAACCATTTAAACCTGTTGAACGAAGTATCCCTTTTCAGGGTGACTTGGGAGTACTGTCTTTCTAAGTGACTTGGTCAGAATCACACAGTAGGTAAATGGAGGTGGACGAAGTCAAACTCTGTACCCTTGGCTACAGGAAGCAGCTCATTTTTTAATTTAGAGTAAAGGCTCCATGGAACGCTATTATAAGAAAAAGATTTGCCTTACCAGTAGTATAGTCTACATTCTAACAGTGGTTCCTTCCTGACAAGCTCTGACCCCTTGATACAGCCAGCCTTTCGCCCATATTCTTTATGTGTCTTACTGCCCTAATTGCAACGTCATTCTTGTATTATTGCACCAATTGACCAATCTCACCAATAAAAAATGGCACAGAGTATTCTTCCATTGACTCGCCAATGAATAGCAGACCTAGAAAAAGCATTTAAAATAGAAGAATATAGCCCCTGCAAGATAAAAGTAACAGAGGATATAGGTAACAAACAAATGGCTTCTTCCCCGGATTTTTCAAATGATGACCCATATTTGATGAGATATTACACAGGAGAGAAGAAGACTGATGACACCTTAGTCTCATCATCTCAAAAGTTTTAGGACCTCAGAGCAGTGCTTGAGTGTGGACCCAGCTTTGTGGACTCCTGTCAGAATGTTGATATTTATGCATGCGAACCCTCTCATACAGTGTCCCCTGCCCTGTATAAGATGAACATATATTTTACTCACCAAAGGAGCTCTGCTGTGGGTAGAGACATTCAAGCCTGATCTTTCTGCTTAGCAGTGGCCCTAAAGAGGAATCTTTCCCCCTCACTCTCCACCTTTGCATCCAACCAGAAGGGAAGGCAATCATGGCTCTGCGTAGACTGAGGCTAAGATGGCTGTGTACTTTATTCATTATCCATGAAGGCATTAAACTGCTTAAGTGATGGAATTTCAATGAAACCTTTTAGATGAAGTACAACATTTCCTGAGTAACATAGAGTAGATGCCTGACAGGAACAAAGGTCCACTGTGTCACATCCAATGTGGAAGTTAGGTCTGTTAAGGTGGCAGGGTCTGACTTCACCATGCACTATTTCTAGGTGGACCTTAGCCCACTCATAATATACCATCAAAATCTTGTTTAGACATTTATCTTTTCAAGGAACCCTTATTGTTTAATCTGGAAGCTGATGACTTCTGTAAATCACTGAAGGAAAAAGGGAAAACCCTTAATGACCTGAGAATGAAATTTCATCCTCCAAATTGTTTCTTCAGAAGAAAGCAGAGGAGTCACCAGAAAGTACCAAAATATGTGGTGGTCAGAAGTGGTCTTCTGCTGTATCTCAACAAGAGCATAGGCCAGGAGGCTGAAATACTTTGTGCCTTCAGTACAGCCAAAGGAAGCTCATGAGCAACCATTAGCAATCCCGACTCCCATCTTGACTACTCCTGAGTGAAGATTGTCAGAGAGAGCTATTATTTACATGTATCAGCCTGGTGTAAACTGCAATTTCCATTTCAAAATCATCCATTTAGCAGATAGTTCAAACCATTCCAATTTGCTTTCATTAAGACACCAGGTGAAACTTTGTAAAAATAAATGTATCAAAAATACACAGCCATCACAAACCAAAAACAGGTTCTCAACAGCAGCAAATGAAAAGCTCTGTTTCTACCTTCTATCACCCCATCTAAAAAGCGGTTTAGCTCTTCAACAGTATTCAGTATGAAAATAATACGTATGAGCAGGAACTCAGCCTATATAGCGTTTGCTCAATCTGTGAGTTATAAAACCTATGAAAAATACTTTGACACTGGATCAATGACAGTCCATCAAAAGCAGCATAAACACAGATGTGTTTCAAGCTGCTGTTAAATCATAATATAATGAAAATCATTATGCATATTCACTTAATGCCACATTATTAATGGAAGTGCAGAGTACATAAAAGCTTCCTCATGCCTTTCTAAGTATCTGCAGAAGGATCCCTCAAAAGAAATAGCTATTAACTCCTCACGCATTACCCGATCAAAAGGCCTAAATCTAATATGTGACATTAACAAAACCTGCTGGAGAGACAGTTTTATCTCCCAGGGGCTGCCCCAGCTCTGGAATAAACTCCCCATACATGGAAAACAAAGTACATCACTGACCCTTTTCAAGAGCAGTCTTGATGAGTGGATGGGAAACCACAAATTTGTCCCAGGAGTTCCACCTGTGTCCCTCACTGGGGTCTATATTAAAACATCGAAGTTTTAAAACATCGAATGCTCTAATATCAACCCCAAAACAGTGAACGCTGAAAATAGTGAAGTTGCAGAACACCAAATTGTTTCCTAGGGAAAGAATTTGGTTGGCCGTTTCTGTGGCTTCCCTATTTTCAGAACTGTGGTGGAAAGTTACGAGTCAGGTTCAGGTAAGTGTGCAATTGTGCGGACGTTAAGATTAGGGTGCGGGTTAGGTGAGTTAGGGTTAGGGTGCGGGTGATGTGAGTGTGCGATAGTGACAGACATTAGGGTTAGGGTGGGGTAGGTGAGTTAGGGTTAGGGCGCGGGTCAGGTGAGTGTGCGATAGTGATGGACCTTTGGGTTAGGGTTTGGGTTAAGGTAAGTGGATAGATAGTAGTGTATGTACAGTTTAGTGCAGGGTAGATGTAGGATTTTAAGTGTATGTGTGTGGATTGCTGTTTTTTTGGTGTGTTTGTTTCTCGGAACAGCAAATTTTTTCCCAGGGAAAACATTTGCTGTTCTGGGTGTTCGAGATTTTAAGCTTTCGTTTAAAAGGGGTCGATGAATTAGCGTTCGCTTTTCTAAGCTTTTGCTAATTCAATATAGACCCCCCCTCACTGACAGGACAACAGGTGCTGATTGAGGTTTCTTTTTGGGGGATAAACTCTTGGCTAGGCTTGTAAAGGCCCCAGGGCCATTAGCCTAGTAATCTCCTATGATCCTGTATATAGGATGTATTGTACGTTAGTTGAGACATTTATGAATATTCATGAATTTTGTTGTTTTAGTGGAGGGAATTAATCATATGATTTAAACATTTATTATTTAACAGTGTGACACAACATTATGTGTTACTCTGTTGAAATTCTGTTTTCTTGGGGGATGAAATCACTTGGTATTAAAGTGTTGGCATTTATTCTGGTGTTACAGTGATTTGGTTTTGAAAAAGAGAAGCATTATACAATGGAGATATTTAAGAAAAGGTTAAGTTATGTTTTGCTGTGTAACATTAACAATAATGGCCCAACTGTGATTGGTGTGGTATTTATCCACCGTCTGCAAAATTTACCCACTTGGGTTTTATCCCTGTGAATAAACTGTCCCATTTGTAGACAAATCCTTCGTCATCAGCAGCATTCTCTTCTCTGGCACCCCGCACATCTCTATAAAGTGAATTCATTCTCCAAGAACAGAGGTGGTTTTGTTATGGCCTTTGTCCTAGGACTGTTTGCTGGACTCACCACCAGGCATCTGGATGCATAGCTTCAGATTCTAACTAAACAGGTAATAGAAAGACAAGGACAGTGATGCACTATGGTACAGCTTTGTGAAGTGCTCACCAAACAAGACTGAACTGCCCTTCCATCTTTAAATATTATATATTGCTAGTTGTTCTGCTGCTGTGCTGGGGAAAATTAGATCTACAGATGGTGCTTTGATACTATTTATCCTTGATAAAGGGATCTGAGGACAGGGAGACAGTGCCTGGTGACCAAGGTGGGTGAGTGGTGTCCAAAACCTTTACAGCCATACTTTACTTGTGTTGTCAGTCCTGCTGGGGTGAATGGTGTCCTAAACCTTTGCAGCCATGCTTTACTTGTGTTGGTCAGTACTGCTGGGGTGAATGGTGTCTGAAACCTCTACAGTCATGCTTTATGTCTGTTGGGCAGTCCTGCTGGGGTGAATGGTGTCGAAAAAATGAGCAGGCAATGGATTCTTCAACACTTTATTTTCGTTAGCGCTTTCACCGACACCAATGCATCAGCTTCTTCAGACCGAGTAAAAAACCCATTCGCACTCTCCCAGTTTAAAAATTCCCATAAAACTCAAAGCCAATAAACAAGTGGCCACAATCTTGATGTCATCTTACAAGTTCTAAATTAAAGCAAAATTACCAATTTTTAAAGGCTTAAATTCTATGTACTATAAAAATCGCTATCAATAAAGAAATAAAAAACCTTTACAAACATTACTTTAAATTCTCAATTAAACATATTCTTCCAAGAATCAAGTTCAAAGCACTTAATAAATTATTACCAATCGTATTGTACAAGGACATATAAAAATATGTGCAAAACACTAATAAATTATTATGCACCATAACCGCCTAAACTAACTAAACATGTATCAAGTTTTTAAAATCTAGATAAAAAATGTATACACATATACATCATTGTGTTGTTTCTAAAACTTAACACATATTAAGGGTATTATGTTAGTTAGAAAGGATATGTGTGTGTGTATATATATATATATATATATATATATATATATATATATATATATATATATATACATATATATATATGGGTCTACCTGACATGGTCGACAGGCCATACGATCGACACTCATTTGGTCGACAGTTCATTTGGTCGACAGGCAGATTTGTCCCCCTCCCCAATGTTGTGCGACCCTGGAGTTGATATATATAGTTAGGGGGGGTGTGGGGGGTGAAGCCCCCCACATAACATGCCTGTCAACCAAATGAACTGTCGACCAAATGAGTGTCAATCATATGGCCTGTCGACCATGTCAGGTAGACCTATATATATATATATATATATATATATATATATATATATATATATATATATGCTACAGAGACTTCATCAAGAAAAAAAATTGTATATATGTAAAAAACATTCCTACCTAGTGAGGGCCTTCAATTTTAATAAACATTTAATGGATAAGGCCTCATTTAAACCAGGAAAAATGTGCACTGCTGTTCTAACCTGCCATTCCAGCTCTGCCTCTTCCAGCTTAAGTTCCCAAGGTCCTCCTCTCTGTTTGAACTCCATTTGTTGCAGCACGACAAACATAAAACGATGGGCATGAAAAGCTGAGGTATGTCTAGCTAAAGCATTAGTATTAATTTTATTATTAATACTATACTGATGTTTATAAATCCTTGATTTTATTTTCCTCTCAGTTTTTCCGATGTAAAACGCCTCACATTGGTCACAGGTGGCTACATAAATTACCCCCTGAGAGTCACAATTGTATCTACCATAAATATGGTATTCTCTATCTCTAATTTTAACTTTGTCATTTTTATGTGCTTGCACTGATGACATCTCCCACAATTAGTCATACCCACCTTCATTTAAGAAATTCTTATAGGCATCTCCACTAGACATTTCAAGTTCAAACCCCTTCTGAAAGTCAATTGTGGGGTTGAACTTAAAGAGTTCCTAAGTTGGGTATCATCTGAAATAAAGGCCCAGTTTTTATTAATAATCTCCCTAGTAAGGCGAGAATCTAGTGAAAAGGTAGTTTTAAAATCTAATAGATTGACCAGAAGCCTATGTGCTTCTAGAACCAGGGGACAATTCACCCTGTGCCACTGTGGGAACCGTGTCATAACCTTTATGGACCAAGGGCATGAAATGGCTCGAGATTCTTTTACCAGTGACTTCCTCAAAGATTAATTCAATACAGGCACTTGGGCAGCTTCTCCTGCAAAACATGGTTTTTAGTAGTTTGCATTCTATTATGAAGTCATCATAGTCAGAAACCATTCTAGCTGCCCTCACCACTTGTCCTTTTACTACTGCTTTTTTTTGGTGCAGATGGTTGCAGCTAGTAAAATGTAAAAATGAATTAGAATATGTTGGCTTATGGTAGATGGTAGTTCTAAAACAATGGTTAATGTGATCCTTACTCAAATGTATGTCCAAAAAATCAATCTGCTGAATCCCGACTTGAAATGTGAAGTCCAAAAAATGTGTAAAAGATTTAATTTCAGTAATGAATGACTGGATTAGAGCCACCTCTCTATTCCACAAAAAGAGCATGTCGTCTTGGTACCTAGTGTACCAGACAACATGTTCCTTAAACATGACTATATTAGAAGGATGTATACAGTACTAGATGGTGCAGTATATGAAAAGGTTAGTCTTAATCAGGTCCATGGAGCCTACAGGAAGATTAATGCCACCCTTTTGGATTTGTTTTTGGAAGGAAGCATTGATGTAGATATTCTCCACTACTTAACTATGCCTGCACCCATGATTCCAGTGCATTTTGGAGCTCCTAAAATACATAAACATGTGTTTAATCCACCTTTTAGACCTATTGTGGATGGGAGGGGCTCCATTTCTTATGCATGTGCCAAATATGTTGATTCCAAATTGAAACCGGTGTTGAAATTAGAACATCAAATATGCCATGATTCATGGCATTTTCCTGAGTCTATCAATAATTCAGAATTTAATGAGAATTTAATTTTCCTCATGGTAGACATCAAGGATTTATACACTGTCATACCTCAACAACTTGGCATTGAATGGGTTACAGAGTTCCTTCACCTCAAAGGTATAGAAAACCAGGAGATTAATGTCATAGAAACACTTTTAGAAATTGTTCTATCCAATAACTTTCTTTACTTTAATAATGAACTATTTCTACAGAAAAGTGGGGTGGCAATGGGTGCTTCATGTGGTAGTAGTTTCGCAAATAGTGTGATGGCTTACTGGGAAAGGTTCTTTTTATTTAATCACCAGTTATTTAAGGAACATATTGTCCGGTACACTAGGTACCAAGATGACATGTTCTTTTTGTGGAATAGCGAGGTGGCTCTAATCCAGTCATTCATTACTGAAATTAAATCTTTTACACATTTTTTGGACTTCACATTTCAAGTCGGGATTGAGCAGATTGATTTTTTGGACATACATTTGAGTAAGGATCACATTAACCATCGTTTTAGAACTACCATCTACCGTAAGCCAACATATTCTAATTCATTTTTACATTTTACTAGCTGCCACCCTCTGCACCAAAAAAAAGCAGTACTAAAAGGACAAGTGGTGAGGGCAGCTAGAATGGTTTCTGACTATGATGACTTCATAATAGAATGCGAAATACTAAAAACCATGTTTTGTAGGAGAAGCTACCCAAGTGCCTTTATTGAATTAATCTTTGAGGTAGTCATTGGTAAAAGAATCTCGGGCCATTTTATGCCCTTGGTCCATAAAGGTTATGACACTGTTCCCACAGTGGCACAGGGTGAATTGTCCCCTGGTCCTAGAAGCACACAGGCTTCTGGTCAATCTATTAGATTTTTAACTACCTTTTCACTAGATTCTTGCCTTACTAGGGAGATTATTAATAAAAATTGGGCTTTTATTTCAGATGCTACTCAACTTAGGAACTCTAAGTTTAACCCCACAATTGACTTTCAGAAGGGGTTTGAACTTCAAATATCTAGTGAAGAGGCCTATAAGAATTTCTAAAATGAAGGTGGGTATGACTAATTGTGGGAGATGTCATCAATGCATGCACATAAAAATGACAAAGTTAAAATTAGAGATAGAGAATACCATATTTATGGTAGACACAATTGTGACTCTCGGGGGGTAGTTTATGTAGCCACCTGTGACCAATGTGAGGCGTTTTACATCGAAAAAACTGAGAGGAAAATAAAATCAAGGATTTATGAACATCAGTATAGTATTAATAATAAAATTAATACTAATGCTTTAGCTAGACATACCTCAGCTTTTCCTGCCCATCGTTTTATGTTTGCCGTGCTGCAACAAATGGAGTTCAAACAGAGAGGAGGACCTTGGGAACTTAAAATGGAAGAGGCAGAGTTAGAATGGCAGGTTAGAACAGCAGCGCACATTTTTCCTGGTTTAAATGAGGCCTTATCCATTAAATGTTTATTAAAATTGAAGGCCCTCACTAGGTAGGAATGTTTTTTACATATATACAATTTTTTTTCTTGATGAAGTTTCTGTAGCGTATATATATAAAAACAGGTCTGAGCCTAGGTCATGGCTGCTTACCTGGTAATTTTTAAATTTCATCGGGATTTTTTTCTAGTTAACATAATATGCATAATATGTGTTAAGTTTTAGAAATAACACAATGATGTATATATATATATATATATATATATATATATATATATATATATATATATATATATATACACATCCTTTCTAGCTAACATAATACCCTTAATATGTGCTAAGGTTTAGAAACAACACAATGATGTATATGTGTATACATTTTTTATCTAGATTTTAAAAACTTGATACATGTTTAGTTAGTTTAGGCAGTTATGGTGCATAATAATTTATTAGTGTTTTGCACATATTTTTATATGTCATTGTACAATAAGAGTGGTAATAATTTGTTAAGTGCTTTGAACATGATTCTTGGAAGAATATGTTCAATTGAGAATTTAAAGTAATGTTTGTAAAGGTTTTTTATTTCTTTATTCATAGTGATTTTTATAGTACATAGAATTTATGCCTTTAAAAATTGGTAATTTTGCTTTAATTTAGAACTTGTAAGATGGCATCAAGATTGTGGCCACTTGTTTATTGGCTTTGAGTTTTATGGGAATTTTTAAACTGGGAGACTGCGAGTGAATTTTTTTACTCAGTCTGAAGAAGCTGATGCATTGGTGTCAGTGAAAGCGCTAACGAAAATAAAGTGTTGAAGAATCCGTTGCCTGTTCGTTTTTTCGATTTTCTTAGTTTGGCAGTAATAGGATTTGGGGTGAATGGTCTCCAAAACCTTTACAGCCATGCTTTACGTCTGTTGGTCGGTCTGCTTGGGTGAATGGTTTCCAAAACCTTTACAGCCATGCTTTACTTGTGTTGGTCAGTCCTGATGGAAGGTGCATTCATTTTTTTCCCTCTAATTCATTATGACAGAAAGTCAAACTTTGAATAATGTCAATTTTGTTATTGTTGTTATATATCTGAATGTGCATTCACAATCCAGTCAAATGTAACATATGAGCAGTGCTGTACAGGAGTTTTAGCGGTAGACTATTTATGTGCTCTTCTTATTCTCAAAAACAGTTCTTACAGGCAGACACGTGGTCTTGTGGAACATTAATACACCCAAGCAGACTGAATGCTGTAATTAAATCAAAAGGTGCTTCAACAAACTATTAGTTTAAGGGTGTGCACACTTATGCAACCAGCTTATTGTACGTTTTTTATTTTTGATATTTTTTCCCATAACAGATTTGTTTGTTTTTCAACTGAATTGTACAAGTTATAGGTTACATTAAAGGTGGGAAAAGTTTTGAAATGATTTATTGTGGTCTCATTTTTTATATCACAAAAGCTTGGCATTTTAACAAGGGTGTGTAAACTTTTTATATCCACTGTACATATCTTATAGTACAGGGTTGAGAAAAGAGAGGAATTACAGGAGAGGGAAAGTAAGAGATAGAAACGTATATGTTTATTAGTAAAGTGTGGGGTATGGATAGGGGGAAAGAAAAGTCAGGGGACTGTATAGTGATAATAGTAGTGTAAGGTATAGGTAAAGAGGCAAGAAATTATCACTTGTATAAAATATAATAGCAAGATGGAAGGTAATGCTGTTATAGTTACAAATTAAGGAGCCATTTAATTAACCTGGTGTAGAACATGAGCTGAGCCGTGTATTTTTTAGATAGTTTTTAAGAGAGTGTGTGAAGGATTTGAGTGGTGTGTCTGTCCTTATAGATGTGGGCATAGTGATAAATAAAACATTTAGGAGCTGTCTGTGTTGATTAGTAGTACAGGGGGCAGTCCTGGGGTAAATTTTCTGTTTTCCACCCAAAGATCTAAGTTGTACTTGAAAACAGACAAGAATTAATTTTATTTTATGTGGATGGGGATACTGCAGTATCCTCTGCGAGATACAACTGTCCATCCAAACTGTTCTGTTGATATTGCAGAAGAGGATTAGATCCCTAGACCAAGTATTTGTGATACCATTTGATCTGCTGATGTGCACTTAATCCATCAGTAATGGGTCAGAGGATGTCTTGTATGCCAGACACAGGTCACCTCTTAGCAGTTTATAGGATACCAAATATAGTGATAGGGCTTTGAGACAGTCCATGTAGGACATGATGTTTAGACCTTGTATCCTTTTAGTAAGGTATATCTGAAGGCATTTCAGTTGTTGCATGTGTCTGGACAGATACCTGCCAGAGTGGGCATGATATTCAATGACTGGCCTAGTGAGGTCTGAGTACAAGGGGAGAATGACATCCCTAGATCTAGACACAATCCCTTTGTTTATAAGCTGAATAATATAGAAGGACTTTCTTAGAACAATAGACACATGTTGGTCAAAATTTAGGCCACTGACCAAATAAGTTCACAAATCCTGAACAACTGTGTTAACTCTTAAGGGTGTATTGTCAATGTGGTAGTTTGCTGGGGTAGATGACTTCCTAAATGATACAGTAATGCATTTTTTGGCATTTAGTTTCAATCCATGATATTGGCACCAGTTATTTATTAGAGACAACCATTCCTGCAGGATGGGTAAGTTATTTGGGGATTCAATTACTACTCATAGCTTGCAGTCATCTGCAAACATAGTCGGCCAGAGTCCTTTGGCATTTGGTTTTACTTCAAAAAAGTAGATGCCAAACAGGAGAAGTTCAAGCATGAAAGCCTGGGGGACTCCACTTGTGACTGGTGTCTTTGTTGAAGTAACCTCCCCTATTTTGATTATCTGTGAGTCAGTTGGCAATGTAGTGGGTGATATAGAGGTTTATTCTTAGTTTATTTAGCTTTTTTGCTATGCCTGAGTGGGGAATTGTATCAAAAGCTTTGGGCAGGTCAAGGTATGCTGTGTATAACATTTTGCCTTCATCCATTGCTTTGTTGACGTTTGCAAAAATATCCACTAGTTTGAATAAGCATGGCTTGCCCTTGAGAAATTCAAACTGAGACAGGTCCAGTGTTTGGAGGGTACCTACATCTTGATTAACTAATTCCATGATAAGTCTTCCATGGCTTTGCAAATGAGGCTGGGCAGACTTATGGGGCTGTAATTCCGTGGGTTTGTGGAAGATTCTGCCTTATTAAGGGAATGACTCAAACCAGTAACAAAGGAAAATGAAATCATCCCACCTGGTTATAATATCTTGAGATTAGACTGAACAACCAAAAAGGGTGGTGAGGTAGCAATTCTGTACAAATCTCAGTTACATGTTACTTCACTAGATGTACAACTACATTTAGATAGTAATGCTGAAATCCTTATCTCTAAGCTTCAGGTCAATGCTAGCAAATCTATATACATAATGTGCTCCTACCTACCTCCAGGCAATAACATCAACATCCTAGAAAGTATCCTCTGCTGGCTTTCCACATCCTTCCC
Source organism: Protopterus annectens (assembly GCF_019279795.1). Classification (NCBI taxonomy): domain Eukaryota; kingdom Metazoa; phylum Chordata; order Ceratodontiformes; family Protopteridae; genus Protopterus; species Protopterus annectens. Next base: position 1,264,721,739 of record NC_056726.1, read on the forward strand.
ACAAGAAACCATTGTACTTGGTAATTTTAATATAAAGTGGAACACCTGTACCTCACACAAACCCACAATCACAATAAACAGGACATGCTGGAGGGACAGATTCCTGTCCCAGAGACTTCCCATACTCTGGAACAGGCTACCCATCTATGTCAAGCAAAGTTCTTCATTAGCACTCTTCAAGAAAAATCTTGATGAGTGGATGGGAAATAGGAAATACACCCCGGGGATCACTTCTGTGTCTCTGCTCGACAGTGGCACAGGAAAATAACTTTTTTGGGTGGCGTAAGCCAGGGAACCTTGTTGGCTAGGCTTATGTAGGCCCTTGGGCCAATAGCCTAGTACCTACCTATGAACCTATGAACCTATGAACCCATATAAACCTCTATGGCTTTTCCCAAGCAATCACAACCCCCACCAGAATCCATAAACCCAGTAGCAAAGAAAGTACCTTAGACTGGATCTTAGTAAATAGCCATCCTCTCTCTTATAAAGCAGGTACCCTTCCAGATGATATTAGTGACCACTCCCTTACTTATATATTCAGACAGAAAACCTTTATCCCAAACCAAACTACCTTTAAAACCACGGGGAACAAAAAAAGATTTTAATCCTGCAAGCTTCCAAGCTGAGCTGCAAGTCTGTGACTGGTCACCCTTAAAACAACTCTCCCTTGAGGAAGCAGTATATCCTATTTTAACTACAAATTACTACAGATCCTGGAATACCATGCCCCTACTCGATCTATAAGAACTCGAAGTAAAGCTGGTCCATGGCTCACTAAAGAGACTAGACACAAAATCATATTGAGAAATAAAATCTGGTCTAAATGGAGAAACACTACAAACACAATAGATCATCAAAACTTTAAACAACTGAGAAATGCCATTAAAAAATCAATACTTCTTGATAAAAAAAAAACTTTTACTTTAAACTGCAGCAAAAGCATCAACAACAACTGCTCCAAGATGCCAACCCCATCAGGTCTCTCCCTTAACACTCCCAATCAGATTGCTGATGCTTTTAATACCTTTTTTATTGAAACCGTCCAATCTCTAGCAAACTCCTTGCCACCTGTTAACTCATCCCTCCCATCCTCCCTAGCTAGCATACCCCCTACCTTTCATTTAAAACCAATTCCTACATCTCTCATCTATACCCTACTTCACAAATTTAAACCATGCACTCCCTCAGCTGATCTCCTACCAGCTGAATACCTTCAAATTGCAGCAAAAGTACTTGCCTTTCCCATCTCTATCCTAATTAATAGAACCATTACTGAAATCTCCATCCCATCTCTCCGGAAAATCTCTCACATTATCCCACTTCACAAGGGTGGTAACTCAACTGAACTCTCTAACTTTTGGCCCATAGCCCTACTTTCTCCTTTAGCCAAAATCGTGGAAAAATGCATCCACCAACAACTACTGGATCACCTTCTCCAAAATAACCTACTAGCTAACTGTCAGCATGGTTTTAGACCTTTCCATAATACTACCACTTCTTTCTTATCCTTCTCTGACTGCATTAATAAACATCATAATAATAACATGCTCTCCTCTGCACTCTTTACTGACCTATCTAAAGCTTTCGATATGGTTAGCCATCAGATACTTCTTAACATACTCAAATTACTCTCACATGACACACAGGCATTACAATGGTTCAAGTCCTACTTAGACAATAGACAACAAGCAGTCCTTTGGGACAATAATCTATCCACACAGCTCCCTATTACCCTTGGTGTCCCTCAAGGCTCTATCCTAGGACCTCTCCTTTTTTCTATTTTCATTACGATCTGAATATAAATCTTCCTCAAGCTACCTGCATACAATATGCAGATGACTCCACATTAATTTGTGCTGCCTCTTCTTCATCTGAACTCCAATCCATCACCCAAACAGTATTTAACCTAGTAGAAAACTGGTTCCTACAACGTTGCCTCCTCCTAAATGCCAAAAAAAACCCAAATCATTGCTATTAACACCAACACTAAAATCCTCCCCAATAGATCTCTCCGTTACATCCAACAATGCTACTGTCATAGCTCCTGACCCAATCACCAAACTCTTAGGTGTAATAATTGACGACAACCTTAACTTTGACCTGCATATTAACTCAACTATTAAAACAGCAAACAGAAAACTTGATTCCCTTTACAGGATAAAACCTTTCCTTACCCATGAAGCCAGAACCACCATTGCCCGCACCTATCTGATCTCTACCCTCTTCTATTCCTCCCCCATTTACACTAATCTTTCCAAAAGCAACCTTAACAAGCTGGCAATCTCCTATAAAAACATTGCCAGATTTGCCACTGGCTCCCCATTTAGAACTCACCATTGTCTAAATCTGAAACAGCTAGGATGGCTAGAACTGCAAAACCAGCTGCAATTTCAACAACTTACCATCACCCATAAGATTCTGTACCATCCCAGTAATAGTCCTATCCTCTGTAGTCTTATCTCCCCCTACATAAATCTTACTACCCTTTGCTCAGCAAATAAATTACTGGTAACCATCCAGAAGTCCTAGAACAAAGCAGCTGATTCTCTTTTCTCTAATTCTGTGAGGGGAAACCTGGAATAGGCTTCCTATCAAACTTGCATCACTGTCATCATTACCACTCTTCAAAAAGCAACTAAAAATTCTCTTAAAAACACAATGGCTATGCCCATGTACTAACCCTGACTAACACTCCCCATGTACTAACCCTGACTAACACTCCCCATGTACTAACCCTGACTAACACTCCCCATGTACTAACCCTGACTAACACTCCCCATGTACTAACCCTGACTAACACTCCCCATGTACTAACCCTGACTAACACTCCCCATGTACTAACCGTGACTAACACTCCCCATGTACTATCCCTGACTAACACTCCCCATGTACTAACCCTGACTAACACTCCCCATGTACTAACCCTGACTAACACTCCCCATGTACTAACCCTGACTAACACTCCCCATGTACTAACCCTGACTAACACTCCCCATGTACTAACCCTGACTAACACTGCCCATGTACTAACCCTGACTAACACTCCCCATGTACTAACCCTGACTAACACTCCCCATGTACAGCATCACTGTATACCTCTCTCCAAAAACCCTTAAAGTGGGTTTAGTAAGCCTCTTCTACTCCCACTCTAGTCGAGTCTTTTCTGGGAACTGTCACTGAGTATGTACTTTGTAACATTCATCCTGCTGTTAGCATGCACAAGTGTTCCACTTTGTATATATGCCAACTTTTTTTACTTTGAGTGTAATATTTTTAAACAACCTTAATAATTCGTTTGAATCTTTACTTCTTTCCTAATCTACTTTATGACGAATGTCAAACCCTTTACCATGTAAATAGTACTATATTGTTTTGCTAAACTCTGTAGTCATTTTCTTTAATGTTAAGTTCTTTGATGTTAATCTCCATCAACAATGTATTTAAATATTTTTTATTTTCATGATTTAGTATCTTAATTTGGAGCTTATCTCCCCGGGCCTCTACTGAAAATGGACATGTATCCAGTTGGACTAGCCCGGTCAACAAATGTAAAATAAAATAAAATAAAATAAATAAATAAATAAATAAATGACTGTAGCTGTTCTAGATTTGCATATTTATCCAAATATTTTCTTATTTTAAAGAATATGACAAACATCTCCACAATAGACTAGCATCCCATACAGAATTAATTCTCACCTTTATAGCTGTTGTGTGCTAGCCTAGGACCCAGCTTCTGTGGTAATGGAAAATTAATTAAATATCATATTGTACATTCATTAAAGGAGTAAGTCAGTCAGATATGAAGTCAGCTTCCAGTTTCCATTACCTCCCACATACTCCATTTAAGGAAGTGTAAGCAGGAACTTGAACCCAGCTTACTTCAGGGGTGCCTATGTCACAATAAATAATTGTAGCATTTCTTGTCAGTCTATAGATCTAAACTATTTTTCATTTTTCTCTCTGGATTTTCTATGGTTGCTCATAAAATGTAAACTGTATATGTATTACAAGAACAACAAATGTCACAGTGACTGAAGCAAGACATTAAAGTTACAAACTTATTTTCTTCAGAGAAACAAATTAATACAGATCCTATTTTTCTTCCAGGACATGCCTGTGTGTAAAGACTATTCATGATTATTTTAAGGTTTGTCCCTGTTTTTTATGTAGACTATCAAGAGCTTAGTAAAATTAATTGTTTCGACAGAACCAAGACACTCTACTCTAAAAAAAGGAAGCCAATCTGGTGGATGCCTGCCATTAACAAACTCTACAACAGAAGGAAAAAACTGTTGCAGAAAAGGGTAAAGTCCGATGACTGGAAAATTCCCTTGAAAAGCTCAATAAAAAACTGAGATCCCTCATCACATCCACCAAAGCTAGTTACGAAAGCAAAATTGCTACAGATACTAAGGACAACCACAAGGCATTCTTTAGTTATGTCAAGAATCTGCATAATAATACACAGATTTGCTCAGAGCTACACCACAATGGCACCACTTATAGTGAACCAACTGATATTGCCAATATCTTGGCAGACAGGTTTAGTACGAACTTTACTCCCTGCTCGCTCCCCAAAGGGCCCATTCATATACCGGAGGAATACCAACTCCTTATTATCATGACTGCACAAGTAGAAACCGCACTGACCAAAGCTAAGAATACTGCTTCCATGGGACCAGATAATATACCGGGTTGTGTAAAACAGTCCACAAGGTCACCAAACCGATACCAATAATAGCACAAAAAGTAACACAAGGTCACCAAACCGATACCAATACCTTGTGTTACTTTTTGTGCTATTATTGGTACTGGGTTGTGTCCTACATAATCTACAAAGAGAACTGGCACCACACCTAAGTGCCCTGTTCAACTACATCCTCAGTTCTGGCTTTGTCCCCACTGAATGGTGCACTGCTGCAGTCATCCCACTCCAAAAAGAAGCTGCGACTACTGACCCTGGGAACTACCGCCCCATCAGCTTGATGAGCCTGATCTGTAAGGCTATGGAATGTATTATTATGGATCTTATAAATAAGGTTACATGGAACCTTCAAACCCTGGACCCCACGCTGTTTGGGTTTGAGAAAGGCAGATCATGTTTGCTCAATCTGATAGACTTCTTCAAAGTTGTCACCAGAGTGGTGGATGAAGGCAAGGCTGTCCACACAGCCTACCTAGATCTAGCCAAAGCCTTTGACACCATCCTACACTCTGGAATCATTGATAGGCTCACTAATCTGAGCATTAACCCTTACATCACTAGATGGGTTGCCAACTGGCTCACTGACAGAACACACATGGTGAAAGTAGTTGACTCCAAGTCTGACTACTGGGCAGTTACAAGAGAGGCCCACAGGGATCGGTTCTGGGTCCTCTCCTGTTTGGTATCTACTGCTCTGAAGTTCAAGCCAACACCAAGGGACTTTGGTTAACCAAATTCACGGATGACTGCAAACTGGGAGCTATCATTGATTCTCAAGCTGATGTTGACATCCTACAAAAACACCTAATGCAAACCAATGACAGGTGCCAAAACCATGGCCTTAGGCTCAACGCCAAAAAATGCATCATCATTCCCTTTGGGAAAAAGATGGTGCCCACAAACTACCATATTAAAGGGAACCCACTTAACTCTGAAGGTGTTATAAGGAATCTAGGGACACAGGTAGATAGCAATCTCTCCTTTGACAACCACATTGCCACTGTAGTTAGGATGTCCTTCTACATGGCACATCTCATCACAAAAGGGTTCTCATCCAGGAAAAAAGAAGTCATTGCCTCTCTCTACTTGGCCCTCATCAGAACCATTATAGAGAACAATGCCCCATTTGGCATGTACCTCAATAAACACCTCCAACAACTGGAAAGGCCACATACGTTCCTCACAAAGAGGATCTTAGGACTCAAACACATGCCTTATGCAGATAGACTTAAAAAACTTAAACTTTACTCCATCTCATATCGCCTACTTAGAGGCGATCTCTGCTTGACATACAGAGCTATGTCTGACTCAGTTTTGCTAGACATGCTTCATCTGAAAAAATCCCAATCCCTCCATGCTACTTGTTCTGAAGACCTCAACCTTATCACCACATTAAACAGAACCTGCTGGAGGGATAGGTTCCTAACCCAGAGACTTCCAATACTCTGGATAAACTCCCCATTCATGTCAAGCAGAGCACCTCAAGAGAAATATTGATGAGTGGATGGGAAATTCACCCCGGGGATCACTTCAATTGGATTGCTAGATAGGGGCACAGGGAACTAATATCTGGTAAGCCAGATGACTGGGAACAGTATTGGGCTAGGCTTGCATTGACTCCAGGGCCGTTAGCATAGAACTTACCTATGAACCTATGAAACTATCTGTTAGCTAAGTAAGTAGTGATGCACTTAGCTCTCAACCTCTTAGCACAGAAAAGCTAGACAAAGCCAAAAATAAAGGGGGGACAAAGCAACAAAAATAGGGACACATTTTAAATATTGCTCTTACAAACTCAGAAAGTGGTTAAAAATAAAAGGTCTTGTGTTACCATGCATTTTCTGGATGATATGAAGTCTGAAACTCAAATGCCTGTCATATAGTTAATTTAATCCTCACTGATTCACCACAAAAATTCTGAAAAATGAACTTTTATAAGAAGTAGACCAAAAATATGATGCAAAAATCTGGACATTCTGTGAAAATCTGGACAGTTGTGAAGTATTGCATACTTAACAATCCATTATTACTTTGAGTTCTACTGTCAGTCTGTCTGAAAACTGTAGGTGTTAATCCAATAAAATGTCTTTTAGTAGCTGAATTAATGTCTCCTTTTTCCCAGATTAGAATTATTTTCAAGTACAGAGCAACATGTTTTAATCTATGAACTGTGCAGTGAAGAAAACAACCTTCATAAATTAATTACCAGGTCCAAAAGAACATGAAGATAGGGACATAGTGAACATGGGTGATGTGATGATGATGGCAATGATGAAATATTTTTGACATTAAGGCACTTAACATCAATATCAGTTACAATTAAATAGTAATTCAGATACTTGATAAACATTTATTTATTAATACACCATCTTCATAATGAATTAGTTCCCAGTCGAATCATATTGTAATTTTAAAGGGAAGACCTGGGCCAACAGATATAAAGTCACATGTAGTGTTTTACTTTAAGACATCAGTCAAAATGTGGATGTTATTACATAATGTAAAAAAATGTCAGTGAATAAACAAAGGCAAGCACATGTATTCAAACAGCAATAATGTGCAAATAATAAGTCAGTGTTAACACTGCGATATCAGAGGGTGGGGTTCAGAAAGACCAGGCTCAAGGATGTTTGCTTCTGGAGTAAGAAGTGAGGGGTCTGATTGTGATTTTTTTAATGAAAGTGAATTGTTTCTGTGGTAGAGAAAAGCTTATTCTTGCATCTTTTTCACAACAGGAGTTAGGCTGTCAGCTTGAAATCAAATTCATTTTACTGTATTAAACACAGCAAAGCCACCATTAACATGTTGATCAACTAGGCAACTGAAAAAATATCAATTTGGAACATATGTTACTGAATTAGATAATGTTACATGTATATTCTACCCCAGTAGAATTCAACATGACAGAACTAAAAATTACTGACATAGCTTTTTCCTCAAAGTGTTGGCAGACTGACATTTGTGAAGGTTTGGGGGTAGCTCCATTTCTGTATTTGTACTCTTATAAGAATATGGTTATAGATTGGTTCTGATCAATCAGAGTTTAATACAGAAATTTATGATGGACTCTCTAATCATAATTCACTTATCTGTTTGAGACATGGATGTCAAGAAATTCATTGGAAGTGAAGCTCAAGAAATGAATCCTGACATCCATTTCAAAAACAGATAACTAGTGAATTATGAGTAGAGAACATTAATCATAATTATTTCTATTATGTTAGCCTCTGATGGTGTCTATATTACATAATTGAACTTTTAAAAGTTCAAACATCATATGGTCGACACCATATGATCGAACTTTTAAAAGTTTGAAAATGTAATAAAAAAAAAAAAACGAAGAAAAAACCTACCTGAACAGTTTAAGAAGGGGGCAAGCCTCCCATCACCCCCACAACCCCACTCTTTAAATATACCAACTCCGAGATCGCACTACAGTGCAGAAAAGGGAAATCTTCCCATTCTGCACTGTATGGAGATCTCCACTGAAACGTTTGAACTTTCAAAAGTTCAATCATATGGTGTTGACATATGATGTTCGAACTTTTAAGAGTTCGACAACATGATATAGACCCCCTCTGATGTACTATGAGAGTTAGCAATAAAAAGAGTAGAATCAGTAAGGGGTGGGTTCACCATAATGGTTAAACTCTTTACCTTATAGACACAAGGAACATGGTTTGATTCTGACCTTGAGTTATTGGCTGTGCTTAAAATGGCCCTTCAGGGCAGTTTGCTTAGTGTTCACCTAGGAGTTATGTTTTATAGTTTTTATATCTATAAGCCCTTAGTGTTGCCATACAGGCAGCATCCAAAAGTGAGGTAAGTGTATTTGTGATCCAGCAACAGTTTTAAAAACTGCAGGACACTTCAATCTGCCAGCTTTTTATACAAAGTGTGTTACAGCCTCTATTTTTAAAGTTGTTTCTATCCTCTGATACTGTTGTATTCATCGTTAATACTGTACCATGAGACTAGTGCAGAGTAAATCCTGAAAGGAGCTTTGCAAAATGTTCTTCTTTCTGGTTGCAGAAAGTACAGCTGTGTAAATTGAACTTAACATAACAGTAAACATTTGAACGACCACTGCTGCAGTAGCCTTAGCTATATGAGTTATATCCTGCAAAGGATATAATAGCTGGCCAGCTTCCAAAGCTTCAGGGCACCCTTCACACACCTGAACTGTCAAACAGCTTGAGTTGAGTTTTGATGTAAAGCCCTTCAGAGCTTTCCTGTGAGCAGAGACAGAGGGAGGGTGAACCTTGAAGGGCAATTTTAAGAACAGAAAATACATGTCCTGACCCTGGCATACAAAATGCACCAGGGGTTGTGGGGATGGAGGAAGGGAATGGCTGCTGCAACAGTGATTGTTTAAATATCTACCATCACACTGATCACTGCTGCGGTAGCCTTAGCTGTATGGGAAAATCACTATAGCTAACTGCATTTGGGAGGGGGGAGGAGAAATGTCCAGGACCCCCTATTGAATGGTCCTAGCAAAGCTTGAGCTAGACCTAAAGAAGAAATTAAGCTTATAGTGCTTTGTAAAACTATGTACAGAGGACCAAGTAGCAGCTTCTAGAAGCCAACCCTTTCCAAAAAGCCATAAATGAAGACAAAGCCCTGGTAGAGTGGGCCTTGACCCTCCCTTGAATAGATTTGTTATGGTGAGTATACCAGATGGTAATAGGCTCAGACAGCCATTTGGAAATTGTCTATTTTGACACAGTTTTTCCCTTTGTATTATCTTCACAGGAAATGAACAATTGATCTGAAGTTCTGAAATATTTAGTTCTGTCAAGATAGTACCCGAATTGCCTGTGGACATCCAAGGTATAGAGCATTCTTTCTCATTCAGTTTTAGGTTCAGAAAAGTAAGTAGAGAGATATATAGCTTTGCTGAAAGTAAATTAGGATACTACTTTAGGCAATAAAAGAAGAATTACTTCTCAAAGAAACATGGCTCCTATGAAAAATGAGATAGGGTTGACTCACCATAAGAGTTTGCAACTCAGACACCCTTCTGGCAGAGGTCAGAGGAATCAGTAAAAGTGTTTTTCATATTAAGGACCACAAGTCAGCCACATTAGCTGGTTCAAATGTTGCAAGTGTTAGCTTCTCTAACACAAAATTAAGATCCCAGGGAAGGGACACTGATTTTCTTGGAGGCCTCTTATGCAAACCCCCTTTCAAGAACATAAGACTGCATTGAAAGAGGAGGTTCCATGGGCAGACATACCTTAGTACCTTAGTAGGGGAATAAGAAAGACCATTGGATAGTATCTCACACAAATATTGTAAAACCAGAGAACATCTGGCCCTGAATGGATGGTGGGTATGTTGCTGGCACCAATTAGAAAACCCTTTCCATTTGTTAATAAATGATTTTCTAGTAGCAGACTTTCTTACATCTTTTAGTAGTGGTTGCACATCCTCAGTAAACAGGTGCCTAAAAGGAATTAAGACTGTATAATCCAGACAGTCAAGTTATGATGACTGATGTCAAGGAGTAGTAAACACTGCTGTTTTTGTGTGCTTAGATCCAGCCTGTGAGGACATTTGTAGTAATTGCCTCTGGCCATTTCCAAAAGAAGGGACAACTGCAGTTGTCCAATGAAAATAAAAGGCATCTGCCTTCCAGGTCTTCTTGCATGGAGTCCTGGAACAGAATCTTGACAATTATTTGTTCAGAGAGGAGGCAAAGAGGTCTAATTGAGGAACTATCCACAGATAAATGGAATCTCAGAAGACCCTTGAGGGTATGCCCTGGTCCTGCTCAGCTTGCCTGCCACACAGTTTTGCTCTGCTAGAGTGTTGGATGCCTGTAGAGTGAGATTGTGCTGTGAAGCTATATCACAAGCTAAAATGGCTAGAATACAAAGGGGTAGGATCTGGTTCCACCTTGCTTGTTGATGTACCACATGAGTGTGTTATTGTCTGTTACCACTTGAAGAGATCTGGGGAACCAAATATGGTTCAAAGAGTTCAGTGCCTTGATCAGGGCAAGCATCTCCTTGAAATTTATGTGCTTGCATCTGTCCTTGGTGTCCCACACTCCCTGCATTTTAACCCCCCCTGAAACTGCTCCTCAAAAAAAGTCCAAAGCATCTGTGGTGACTGATTGCTTTGGAGTAGGGAGGGAGAAGGAGTGACCTAGTTTAATGATATCTGATGTTTCCATCAAAAGATTAATTCCACACCAACAGCAAAATATATATATATATATATATATATATATATATATATATATATATGTATACACACATATATATATATATATATATATATATATATATGTATACACACACACACATATATATATATATATATATATATATATATATATATGTATGTATGTGTGTATATATATGTGTGTGTGTGTATATATATATATATATATATATATATATATATATATTAGGGTGTAACAAACCCATGTATCCCATTTCAGAAAGTAGTGTGTGTGTATGTGTGTGTGTGTGTGTGTGTGTGTGTGTGTGTGTGTGTGTGTGTGTGTGTGTGTGTGTGTGTGTATATGTATGTGTGGTATGCCTTTATTAATGAGCTGCAGGGCTTGATAAAAAGACCACTATTCCACTCAGGTCTGTTAAAAACAGTGGTGCTTGATTCAGAAATATGGTATTGAGCCAATAATTGTGGCCATGCCTGTCTCAATAGCATTTTTCCATTATCACTCTATTTGTCGGGCAATTAGTGCAAGTGATGAAGATTTTATTGAATTCAGTCCACAATGCTGTTGATATTGTGCTACAGAAGCCACACAAAGTAATAAAGTAAGTTCTATGTATGTACAATAAATGTCAAACATGTTAGATGTGGTTCTTACTAAGTGAGGTAGGCAACCCTTCTAGTTTGCATTTTTAAAACGTGTAGTTAATCCTGTGTGTTTAATAGGTGTAAATAACCGGATTATCTGTTTCATGCCTCGCTGCTTCTGCCAATAGTCAGAATAAGTCTGGAAATGATCTGATGCATTTGGCTGTTTCTTTTGTATTGCGCAAGCTCTAAAGGTTTTCCTAATGATGTGTACAGTTCTAGTCCATGACCTTTGGAATTGCAGAACAGCATTTCGGAAGCCATGTCTGTCCGTCAGCATCAACGGTCCACAGTCTGAAGCACCAAAACAGCAATTTCAGCACAAAGCAGCTTTACATTTACTTAACCAATTATAACACTTGTTAGTCTTATTAGGATGGCATGTGTAGAAATGAGAGATAGTAGTTTTATTCAGAGGTTTGGAAACAGTGTTCCAATAATAGTTCTTCAAATATCTTATACCTCAAAAATGTAAGTTCGCTATTATCTCACATTTTTTCCCATGTTGCTGTTGTCCCATGCACTATACATTTTACCATTGTTAATATTACTATTTATATATGCTGCTAAAAGCTTGTGTTTGAATAAATATAAAAAAGAAAAGAACACTTTAGCAGTACATGTTTTGCCTAGGAGTTTTAATGTTAGATTTAATTAAATACATTCTGACTTCAAAATACAATCCTCTGTTACAACAGTTAACCATAAAGAAGATAAATTATTAATGAATGACAGCAGTGTGGTCTAAATCGTCACACGGTCTGTTCATTATGTGAAATATTTAGAGAATGAATGTCATAATGGCTGCAGTAGCATTTCTTTGTCATACTTTTCTAAAGCTAGGTGGATTTATTTTAATGCTACATCATCTTAGCCTTTATTTAGCTTATATATGCATGTAGGTCAAAGATAAATCAGCTCAGTTTTCTAACACCCAGTGTGCTTCTAGCATTGGCAAAACAATTATATATTTTTGGAACACTGCAGTCACAGTTAAATAAAACAGTTTACTTGCTTTGAATGTACATGAGACAGATTCCATGACAATGTGGTCTCAACCATTTCTATGCCAGGGTGTTTTTCTAAAGGGTAAAAAGCTGCCTTTTTGGGAGTGAAACCAAACTTTTCCCAAAGTCCCTTGTGGGTGGAGTTTAGCAGCAATGCAAAAGTGGCTCTGCCAGTTGATTAGGAGGAGTTAAATGGAACCCTGAAGCACTCCTCTGTCACACCTTCAGAAGGCTGGCACAGTTGTGTAAGTATGACACGAGTTGACACCTCCCACTTGACTGGAAAAGTAACAGTCTTAATGGGAGGGGTTATAAATCACTCCTTGGCTCAGTAGCCCTGAACATTTGCTTCCTAAAGTATGTTGCGAAAAGTACTCCGTGTAGTCAGCTGGATATTATCCCTGCCATTTCACACTTTATACCTTTTGACACCAGATGCATAGTAGTTTTTGGCAAGTTCCCTTAGTCATTCACAATACCATTTCTTTGTAATGTGGAATATAACAAATATCTTATTTCACTTGTTCTAGAAGAGTAAGACATGCAGTATGTGAAACCAGTATCCTTTTTCCATTGCCTCCAACATTCAGCAAGGCCTGTGATGCAACACATAGCATACCTGCTTTTGTCTATTCCCACTCTATGTCAATAGATTGATGATGCTGCAGTATAGCATATGAGGGGGTGGTTACACTCCTGAGTGTATTGCCCTTTAGATGAAATGTTAAACTGAGGTCCCAACTGCGTGAGTTTTTTTTTTCTGTCAAAATGTTTCTGCGTGTGAAGAGTGTCTCTAATTCTTTCCATAATTCTTGAGGTAAGCATCTGAGAGATAAGCATCAGTCATTCAAGTAAGTACATACAGACATACAAATATTTCATGTATGGCCATTAATGCACTTCTAGCCTGCCAATATACCAAAATAGTTTTTCCCATAATAAGTGTTCAGGCTGTTCTTAAAAATATCTAAACAAGTGCTTGCTTTATTGTAAATTGGTAGTCTATTCCACGCACTAACTGCTCTTTCAGAGAACTAATTAGTACACTTCTCATTCCTCTAGAATTTTCTGCATAGGTTGTATTACTACTTTTTTGATAACCCTAAACATATCCAGAGGTAGTTGTCTCTAAATGCCCTATATACCCGAATAAGATCTCTTCTTAAATATCTGTATGAGACACTGTACAAGTTCAGATATTAATTAGCAGCATGCATGCATTCCCAACTCATTACTGCATGCAGTCTATTTTAACACACCTAATAGACATTCTGTGTTGCAGCTCTGCAAAACTTCATGTAACAGAGCAAGCTTTTTTGTGGCTGGAATAGTATCATCTTTTTTTGCACAAAGTAGTATGAATGTGAAGTACAGAGTAATGTGCTCTAATCCAGTAATTAAATGGTGTAATATAGGGGGTATATTTCTTTTAAAGGTTGCTGCCTTTAGCATGTCATGTGATCTTGCTTCACATATAATACTCCCTGTCCAGGTAAGTTTTTATGTAGCTGGCAGCACTTAAGTGACTCTGTTTTGTTACTGTGCATTCTGGCATTATCAAATTTTACACCCAATAAGAAATAAAAATAGATATTATAAAAGTAGCATACATCAAAACAGACCAGGATTTGTCTTACACCATATCCAATAATAAACTAAAAATATCAGCACAAACAGAAAAATGTAGAAGGTATATACAAAAATATAAAAGAAAAGTATTGGGAAAGAAAACAATAACAATAGTGACACCACCTAAAAGGAAGAAATCAGTTAATTTCTGTGAATTATTTATGAAGATCCTATTGAACATAATAAAGATGTGAATAGATGGAAACTGTAAAGAAATAGTAAAAAGTGCTGACGTGAAGGATATGCAAAGGAATGAAGTAACAGCCGGAGAAACTGAGACTAAATTAAGAAAGGCTCCTAAATGAAAAAAAAAAAAAACAAGCCCAGATGCACTACCCATTCTGCAGCTAAAGGTATAAGTGTCTTTGCACAATGATTGAGCCTTGCGTAAAAATTACTTATTTTCACATCCAGATCTAACACCAATATGTTTAGCAGCAGAAAAAAATATAATCCTTCTTAAAAGAGAACCAGAAACCATCCTAAGAACTCTAGACCAATATCTTTCCTTCTAGCAATATAAGTTATTTACAGTAATTTACAGTAATTTATGCAAACAGAGTTTGCAGTCATTTAGAAACAAATTCAAATGTGACTATATAATAAAGAGGTAATAAAACAAAATCTGATAGAAAAAAAAAGAAAAATAGGAAAGTAATGTACTTAACATACTGATAGATCTGTATTGTCCATCGGCACCATTCCTCAAGCTTTGGATCCAGGACTGTGACTCCTCCCTTAGCCATAATTCCTTCCGCTCCACCTTACTACCTCAGAATGAGTTTTTCCTACCAAATAAAAAATGTATAACCAAGCAACCAAGCTTTTCATAACATACCAAAAATGACTCCCAGTCTGATAGGACAATTCACAGACAGGGTAAAGGTGAGGTCTATTCGGCCACCAGCCGCCACTAAGTGATAAGATGGAAAAGGAAAGGACTGAGTGAGGGAGGGAGGAAGGTTGAACCAGTTGACAATCAGGCAGAACGATCTATCGTTATGGTAAGTACATAACATCCATATCCAGTATTGTCTGTTTTCATCTAATTCAATGCATAGGACAAATTTCCAAGTTATTATTACCTGCGTGGTATCAAGGAAGGACATGCCGGAGAATGGTGGGACCAAAGGAAGAATGTGATCTGGATTGTCCTTCCAGTTTATAGTAAGACACAAAGGTGTGTACTGTTGATGAAGTTGTAGCAGCACAAATATCAATAGGGACCCTTTTTATAAAGGCTGTAGATGTGGCTGTGGCCCTAGTGTGGTGAGCTTTGGATTTTGTTTGCAGGAATAATCCCATTTTTGCATATACAAATGAAATGCAATCTAATAACCAACTTGAAAGCATTACTTTAAAATTTGCTTAAGTTGATTGATTGTTTAGGTTTGTCTCAGATTCCACCTAAGATAGGAAAGAGGCATTAGTTCTTAAGGAAAGTCTCTTTTTATGAAAAACTAGGTAAGGGGGTTTGCAGGAAAGGGCTTGAAAAACCAGAAGAAAAATTGTCTTCCAAATGAGAAACTCCAAGTCCAATGTAGCAGATATTTCAAAGGGGGACTAAGTTGAAGCTTGGAGCAAAATAGTGATACCACATGGGTAGTGGATCTCTAATTGGAGGATGTAGAAGAAATGTCTCCCTCAGAAAGGCTTTGAAAATTGTTAGAGATGCTATGGAAGTGTCATTCTGACCTATGTGGAAATTAGAAATTTCAACCAGTTGCACTTTAATAGTGGAGAAACCAAAGCCACACCAATATAGAACAAATGGGACTAAAAAGGATCTGTGCCCTTCACCATAGCCCAAGAGGAAATCCTTTTTTGTAGATTGTTTTTGAGAAGCTGAGATAATCTGAACAACTGAAGCTGGGAGCCTGCCATCTCTGGCTATACTTAAAACGGGAAAAACCAAGTGGTTAGTTTCATGAACTCTTGGTCTGGAGGAGGCAACATCAAGGGGGGGTATACTGTAGAGGCCACAGGAAAAGGAGCCATGTTTGCTGGGGCTAGAAATGAGCAATGAGGATCACGCTGGTCTTGCATCTCCTTGTTTTCTGGATAAATTTGTTCATTAGAGGCAATAGGGAAATGCATAAAGGAGATCAGGGTATGAATGGAAAGATGATTAATCAAGCAAAGGAGAGTAGTATTGCTGGAATTTAATTCATCTTCAAGTCTTGGTGAGTACTTTCATGAGCCCACAATTTCCAGACAGAAGATATACAAAAATATTAAGATAAAAATTAGAGGAAAGAAAAATACTTGCACAAGAAAAACTGTCAGAAGCTTCAAATAAAAATTTGTATTCCTGTTAATGAACAGATTTATGAAAACATTATATAGACCAAAGAAACCTTGGTTTGGAAAAAGAAGCAGCAGAGTAAGTGCAAAAATATAAGGAACAAAATCTAGAGATTTTGAAAGGTATAAAAAAGAAATATTGACATGGGAAAGAAAGAGAGATCTGATATGTTGCAATATTTATTCAAGGAAAGCCAAATTAATCAATACAAAAAACAGCCCCAAAGATATTCAAAGAGAAACAGAGGCAAAGGCATCCAGATATGGATAATTTCACAATACAAAAATAAGATCACAAAGAGGGAATATAGAACAGAAGATTAGTAAAGCAGAAGTTAAAAATAGAAGTTTTTAAGTTATGGAATACCTGCAAAGTGAAGGACTTAGTGTCGAAAGTCTAACATAGGTTATAACACAGCATGCTGGAACAACGTGTCCCTCAAGTAAGGAGAAACAGGAAGATCAGGAGACATCTGAAGAAGGATATGGACATGGAAAAGAAAAAGGGATATGATATGGTGCAATATTTATGCAAAGCAGAAAGCAAAACTAACCAATACAAAAAGAGCATCAGCAAAGATATATGAAGAGAAATACAGGCAAAGGAATCTGGGTATGGAAAAGTTTACAATACAAAAAATAACAAAACAAAGAGGAAAAATTAGGAAAGAGGATAAGTAATGGCGAAGTTAAAGAAATAGAAACTGATGTGATGGATTTCCTGCAAAGTGAAGGGTTTAGTGTAGAAAATCTAACTCTGATAACATCACAGCAGGACAGAACAATGGATGCCCAAATTATGGAGTAACCAGTGGAGCAGGAAACATGTGATCAGGTGCCATATGAAGATATTTTATAGACTTTCATAGGAAACCAGTACAAAAGTTCAGTTTGAGTTGCATAGGAAGGGAAGGAATAGGAAAACTGTGGCAACTATGACACAGTCAATGCTGTGGAGTGATAGGCCAGTGAGCTCCCATATGAAAGAGAAACAGATGACATAGGATGACACTGAAGAGAATGTGGTACAGGAAGATGTTCTGGAAGTTTCTGTAGAATGCCCACAGGAAATGGAGAACAACGAATGTGTACTCAGTTTAGAAGAAAATGATCTAAGAGAAGAGATGCTTGATTTAATAGAGATAGACAGACATATCAAGATCAATGAAATAAACAGACTACAGAAAATCAATAAAAACAAATGGATACAGTAATTAGGACTGTTCATAGAGGTTCATGCAATATAACAGAAGTAAATAGGATTTATTACTGTGCAGCTAAATTAATAACCATGAAAACACAGGGCAATAAAGGAAAGGAAGGGGAGAAATCAAATGCCATCATGAAAGTATCAAATAGAGAAAACTATAAACCAATTAAGACAATCATTCCCAGACTCTGGAATAGACTGCCCATACATGTCAAGCAGAGCACCTCTTTGGCCCTCTTCAGAAGGAACCTTGATGATTGGATGGGAGATAGGAAATTCACCTCAGGGATCACATCAGTTGCCCTGCTAGACAGGGGTCCAGGGAAGCAAATACTGTGGGAACAACTAGCCAGGGAATTGTTATGGCTAGGCTTGTATAGGCCCTAGGGCCGATAGCCTAGTACCAATCTATGAACCTATGACAAGAAGTGTCACTGTTAGGAGAGTATAGAGGAGGGAACAGATGGACAAAAATATTCAGAAAGATAGCCATGATAAAAGCAATGTGCAGTATCAGAACAGATCAGGATCTATTGTGTACTCTCGCAAATAACGAACTAAAAATATCAGCACAGGCAGAAAAACTTAGAAGACATGCAGATAAATGTAAAGAAAAAGTACAAAGTAAGCAATTTATTGATGACCCAAAACAATTTTATAAAGAACTGGGAAACAAGACAAAAGAAATTGAAATACCACAAAAATAAGAAGAAATAGATACATTTTGGAGAAATATCTGTGAAGATCCTGTGGGACATAAAAAAGATGCTAAATGGATAGAAGTAAAAGAAAGAATAAGAAGTTCAAATGTACAAGATATGAAATGGGATGAAATAACAGTCAGAAAGTCTGAAACAAGGTTAAGAAAACCTCCTAATTGGAAAACCCCATGCCCAGACACCGTACCTAACTTCTTGCTAAAAGTATTAACATCTTTACATGAAGATTTAGCCATGAGTAAGAACTATTTATATGAATATCCCGAACAAACACCAACCTGGTTAACAACAGGAAAAGTAATACTCCTAATTAAGAGCGAACCTGCAGTCTATCCTAAAAACTATAGACCAATAACTTGCCTTCCAATGATGCATAAACTATACAGTGGAATTGATGTCAAAAGAGTATATAGTCATTTAGAAAAAAACTCAATCATGTCAACAGAACAAAAGGATAACAAAAGAAAGTCATATGGAGCAAAGGTTTATTTGTTGTTAAATGAAGTCATAATGGAGAACTGTAAAAAGGGAAAGAATCTAAGCATGAGATGGATAGACTACAAAAAGCATTTGACAGTATTCCACATTCATGGAATAAAAGAGGGCTTACAAGGGGGTAGATGTTGGCATAATGGTTAAGGTGTCTGCCTTATAAACACAAGGTGCAGGGTTTGATTCTGACATGGGGTAATTTGCTAGGCTTAAAATGGCCCACAAGGGCACTTAGCCTAGTAACAATCTATGAACCTATGAACCAAATGTATAAGATACACACTACACTGATCAATTACATTACAGCGACCATGAAACAGTGGCAGACCACTTTCTAGTTAAGCCGTGATAAAGGACAAATTATTATTCCAGGGATAAAAATTCAGAGGGAGATATTCTATGATGACTATTTGTCACTGCTGTTCTTTTGTCTTGCCCTTAAAGGAGAACTGCACCCCCAGACTCAAAGAACACGTTTATTTCATCATAGTTTTGTGTTTCCTACATTTTAGCACCAATCTGGGACTATTTACAGGTTTTTAAATATTTTTATATGTAATTTCTGAGTCTGACTACATGGGGTCTGGCATCTTGAAATAATTATGATTGTTTAGTCTGTCCCATAATGCAGTGCTTGGCTGTAAATAAATTATGTCATGTATGCCTATTTCTTCCTGATGCTCCTGTCACTGCATTGATTGTGCATGCATACACTGCTCTCTTTCAGTCAGTTAGTACATTTCATGCCATTCAGTGACTACTTAAAACACAGTGCAAATATCACAGAAAAGACTTTCAAAGTGTTTTTTGCTGCTGCTTCTTTTTAGAATGGCCAAACTGCAGTGTTTTGTGAAGCCTGAAATGTACTATGTTGACCCATCTCCCATCCTCTTTACACCTAACTTCTGTAGTTGTCAAAGTGCTAAGGGACATTTGAGCTGTTACCACCTGTGATTGACATCCCACAGCAGGAGACTTGACTTGTGTACTGTTTCCTTGTTCTAGCCTTTACTTTGTGTATGGGTAGAAAAAGGACAAGGCAGCTGTGACATCACAGCATGGGGTGGGCTTTTAGGAAGGTCATGGAAATGTCAGGTTGGGGAAGGAATTGGCCAGAAAACTACCTGTATTCATAGGTATTGATGACATCAATGAACTGGAGACTGCAGCAAGCTCTATCAGGGTGGGACAAAAGTTTTTTGAAAGTGAAACCACCACAATACTTTAATGTACTATTCTAGTGGAGAAAAAAACTGTCAGTTTAAAATATTTTACATGCTATATTATTGTTTATTCATAGCAGGGACAGTAAATAGGGAGATAAAGGGCAGAGAAGTTGAGCATTTAATAACAGAATCCCATTGTTGTCCTTTAACCAATTAAGCTGTCTACTTAACAGATTAGGTCATCCCTACAATTTGGCTTCCAGAAAACAACAAAGGACGGTGGCCTAATGGTTAAGGTGTTTGCCTTACAAACACGAGGTACAGGGTTTGAGTCTCACAAGGGATAATTGGCTAGGTTTAAAATGGCTCGCAAGGGCAGTTAGCCTAATACTAACCTATAAAGACTTGTCATCTTCTTTTTGTGGATGATTCAAAACTGTGTAGTTCATTAGATGAGGAACCGAAAGCACAACTGCAAGTGATCAGAATTTCTTCAGAAGATATAAAATTGGCATTTGCTCTTGTTAAATGTGCAAAAGCAATGTTTAAAGCATGAAAGCAGAAGTAAGAAAGCACCAGGACAACATCAACTAGGGACAGGAATGTGATATAAAAGAACTTGAGCAAGAGGGAGTGAATAAATACTTGGGAATTGATGAAGGATCAACAATAAAACATGAGGAAATGTGAATAAAACTTAGTAAGGAATATTTTAGAAGACTAAAATTAATACCGAAAATAGCACTGACATCTAGGAACAAAGTCCAAGCTATAAACCAGTTTGCTCTACCTGTCCTAACTTACAGTTTTGGAGTAATTAACTGGCCCCAAAAGGAGTTGGATCACTTGGACAGGAAAGCAATAAGGATGCTTCATGCTTATCAAATGATTTATAAAAATCAGTGTATACCAAGACTATATGCTCCCTGTTCTAAAGGAGGTATGGGCCTCCTCAAAATTAATTACATGTATAGATCTACAATCGTAGGACTGCATGCATATCTGCTGAGCTCACAAGACCCAAATGTAGTGAAAGTTTTAAAACACGAGGAGAATAAGTCTAAGATGATTTCCAAACTTAGTTTAACAGAAGCATATCGGTGTCAAGCAAGAATAGAAATCAAACCAGAAGTAGATAAAAATCAAGCAGCAGCTGAATGTTCCAAAAAGAACAGAAATAATGTAAGGCGAAGTATCAGATGAGAAGGTTAAGACATTTGGAAATGAATAGATATAGTGGCAAGTACAGAAAACTCTTGGAACAACCTCATGTTGATCAGGATCGAAAGCATGAATGGTTATGGAAAAGTAAATGTAAACCAAAAGACGAAAGGATAATAATAGCAGCCCAAGACAATGTGTTACGTACAGGATGGTTTACAAAGTGCATTGAACATGTGTGGGAAACAGACAAATGTAGGTTTTGCAAACCTGAATTGGAAACAGTCGTACATCTTGTTGCTGGTTGTGATATACTAATGGCAGAAGGACTGTATGCTGAAAGGCATAATAATGTGGCAAGACTGTTGCACTGGGGATTGTGCAAACATTGTAATACTGAAGTAGGTGAAAACAGTGGAAACATGAGCCACAAAACATTATAGAAAATTATGAAGTTTATATCACATGGGGATCATCCATTACCAACAGTTCAAACAACAGATGTGAGAAAATCAGATGTAGTAGTCCATGAAAAGAAGAGAAAAGTAGCATTGATCATTGAAACTGCTACACCCAGTTCCTACAGTTCCTTATATACATAGAGACACAAAGTCATAAAATACCAGGGTTTACAGGAAGAGATGAGGGCAATGTGGAAGAAGGATACCCAGACAGTTCCAATAGTAGTATGAGCAATGGGTCATATAATAAAGAATTTACATTCATACTTAGATATGTTACTGGTTTATGTAACTATGTATGAATTGCAGGAGTCAATAGTGGGCACATTGCGGGTGCTGCAAAGAGCACTTCTGGCTAGCATCAAAGATTGAAACAATACTAATTTCATGACCTTTAATCATACTTTGACTTAGGAATGTGATCCAGTGTTCTTATGGTACTAGAAACCCAAAAGAATTGGAGAAATTAAAAAGAGAGAGACCTGGGGACCATTTGTAGACTACAGTGTCCCTCGGTGATTGTTCCTATGGGTGACCAGGGCAAAGTAAGTGCTGCATTTGTTGTTCAGGTAAGATGCAAAGAGGTTACAGCAAGGTTGTCTTCAGCAGCTGAAAATTAAAGTTGCCTTTGCTGGACTGCGGGACCACTTGTGAGGCATTAAGATGGTTCTGCTCAATTTGCCTTGCAATAGATTGGATTTTCCCAGTTTGTGCATTGCTGTCAGAAATTGATTTGAAGACATTCCCCATAGCCATACTCTGATGGCTTCCAAACAAAGAGGGTAAGAGTGGTATCCCCCCATTTGTTGATGAACCAGACTACTGCAATGTTGATTGCCTGGAAAGGCCTACAATGCTAGCAGAACTATCCTCATCCCCAAAACATTGACGTGAAGATTGTCCTCTAGTTGTCTCCAAAAACATTCGACAATCCTCCCTTCAAAACACCATCCACCTCCCTACCCAAAAAAGGGAGGCATCAATAGTTACAACATCCTGTAGTAGAGCTGGGTAAAAGGTCTGACCTGCCATCACTGATGTAGACTTTATCCACCAACTGATATGATCCTTGCATATTTGAGTATTCGAATCTTGGTGTGTAATAGATTAATGTTTTGTGACCATTGAACAGAAAGGATCCATTGGAGTACATTCATGTGGAATCTGGTTAGTGGAAACAACAAAACTGTAGAGGTCATCAGACCTAACAGTTGAAGAATTAATCTTGCTGGAGTGATGGATGTTGAAGGTCTTGTGTAGTCCCTATACAAAGGGAGAGCACTCTGGTGTTCAGTAATTTGGCAATTTGTGAAGATGTGTCCAGATAGCATCCAATGAATTATATTTGTTGTGTTGGAATTAGGTGACTCTTGGGTAGGTTTATTGTGATTCCCAGCTTCTGTATTAAATGAACAAGTTATTAGTCATGGGCTCAAACTGAATGCAAAGAAATACATCCTTATTCCCTTCCCCAAACTGTGTCCCCTCACACTATCAAATCAACAACAATATCCTGAGTGTCCATGAAGTGGTAAGGGACCTGGGATTACAAGTTGACTGCGACCTTAACTTTGACCATCATGTGTCTACTGTAGTAAGGAAAGCTTTCTACATAGTACATTTGATTAGTAAAGGCATTGCCTCAATTGCAAAAGAAGTTATAACCCCCCCCTATACTTGGGACGTATCTGGCCATAATTGAGTACAATGCCCCATTTGGCATGTACCATACTAAGCAACTGCAGCAATTAGAGAGACCTCAGAGGTTTCTAACAAAGAAGATCAAGGGGCTCCAGCATGTGTCTTACACAGACCAACTAAGGTCCCTGTCACTATATTCTGTATCGTATAGACTTCTCAGGGGAGACTTATGCCTATCCTACAGAGCAATCCAAGTCCCAAACCTAATGAACTTGCTACATATACGTAAACCAAATGGGTCTTGGGTTACCCATTCCAGGGACTTAAATATGGCCTGCAACTTAAATAGGACATGCCGGAGGGACAGACTTATCTCCCAATGACTGCAGCATCTTTGGAACAGGCTACCAATTCATGAGAAACAGAGCACCTCTATGACACTGTTCAAAAGGAACCTGGATGAGTGGATGGGGCACCATAAATTCTTACCAGGGATAGAGCCCACAACCCTCCTGGACATGGGCAGTCATTACTAAATGCAATGTTGGGTATTGACTAGCATTTGTATGGTATTACATTGGGATGAAATTACTAGGCTTAAAATGACCTCCGGATCAATAGTCTAGTACTCTTCTATGATCCTAAGAGGTACAGATAATGTAACAGCAGGTTCCTGGAAGTAGCAGTAAAAAGCCAGTCATTGATTAATGGGAAAACCTGGATCCCTGGCAGGTATAGGAGCACTGCAACCACTGCCAGTACTTTGGTAAACACCCCAGGGGCTGTGGTGAGATTGAAGGGAAGCACTTTGACTTGATAATGATTGGCTCCCAGGGAATGCCTTTCTACCTTTATATGATAGTACACATCCTGGAGATCTATGGAAAATATCCAATTGCCTTTAATCAGAAGAGGCAATATGGACTGAATTGTGACCATCTGGAACTTTGTCTTACAAACTGATTTAGATGGCTCAGATTCAGAATGGATCTGAGGTTCCCTATCTTTTTGGGTACTAAAAGGAACCTGGCATAGAATGTGGACTCTAGCTGGTACTGGGGAACTGTCTGGGATGACTCTGCTCTAGCAGCTTGGAGATCTCTTATGCTGCAACAGCAGATTGCCATTGTCTGAGTGAAACATTGAGAACTCTTTTCTTCTTTGTTGTGTAATAGAAAAAGGCAATTGAAAACCCTCTGGATATAATTCTGAGCACTCAAGAATCTGATGTTATGCTTGCCAGGTTAGTAGATGAATGGATAAGCAGCCCCACTACTGCCTCCAGAGTCTTTTCAGTGAATGGACCATGAAAAACCTGGTTTTGCAGACCATCTCTGTCTCTTGGGCAATTTCCATTAGAGTTACCACCTCCCCTGCCACTAAAAAGCCTGTCCCCAGGACTGTCCTGATAAGAGCCCTGTGATTTATGGAAACACATCTTCTTGCCACTCCTCTGATTCCTGAAGAAGGACCTTTGTAAGGCAGAAAAATGGATTCCCACCACAGAGAGTTGTGCACTCTTGTTGCTTCCTGTTTAATGTTTTTTTTTACCTTTGGTCCAAAAAGAGTGGAACCATCAAACAGGGCATTAATGATGGATGTCTTAAAGCTTTCCACAAAATCACAAAGGTGCATCCAGGCATGTCAGTGCATGCTGATGCTGGTGCATGCTGCTGTAGCTGTGCCAGCAGCTGTGTTAAATCACAGGGACATGATCACATTTGGTATAGACTGAAGGGTAGATAGCTGCGACTCCATGGTCTTTGAACATCCTCAAGCAGATTACCTAAGAGAAACTTGGAGAGCTCTTTGGTCAAGTCCCTCTGGAAGCATGTGACATGAGCCAAGTAGTTCATCCCTCTGAAGACAAAGGTTGTTGAAGTGTATGTCCATTTCCCCAACCAATCCAATGCCCTATACTCCATGCTGGGAGGAAGACAGAGGTTCATAGGTTGGTACTAGGCTATCGGCCTTAGGGCCTATACAAGCCTAGCCATAACAATTCCCTGGCTATTTCTTCCCACACTATTTACTTCTCTGGACCCCTGTCTAGCAGGGTGACTGATGTGATCCCCGGGGTGAATTTCCATGTTCCCATCCAATCGTCCAGGTTCCTTTTGAAGAGGGCCAAAGAGGTTCTCTGCTTGACATATATGGCAGTCTATTCCAGAGTCTGGGGAGTCTCTGGGTGAGGAACCTATCCCTCCAGCATGTTTGGTTTATTGTGATGACAAGGTTTAGATCCCTGGAGCATGTGGCTCTGAGGGATTGGGATTTATTTAAGTGTAGCATGTCCAACAGCTCTGGGTTTGACATGGTCTTGTATGTTAAGCAGAGATAGCCTCTGAGTAGATGACATGCGACAGAGTATAGCTGGAGATTTTTAAAGCGGTCAGCGTAGGGCATTTGCTTTAGGCCTGTGATTCTTTTAGTGAAGTATTTCTGTGGCTTTTCCAGTTGTTGCAGATGTCTTGAGAGGTACATACCAAATGGGGCATTGTACTCTATAATGGGTCTAATGAGGGATGAGTACAGTGGGGCAATGACCTCCTTTTTTCTGGATGAAAAGCGCTTAGTGATGAGGTGTGCCACATAGAAAGATTTCCTGACTGTTGTGGTGATGTGGTTATCAAAGGTGAGAACACTGTCCACCTGTGTCCCTAAGTCTCTTATTACACTTTCGGTGTTTACTGTACTGCCACCTATGTGGTATTTCATGGGTACATATTTTTTCCCAAAGGGGATAACTATACATTTCTTGGCATTGAGCTTGAGCCCTATGGCTCTGGCACCAAGCATCTGTTTCATTAAGGCCCTTTTGTAGAGTATCCACATCATTTGGGGATTCAATAATGGCTCCCAGTTTGCAGTCATCAGTGAACTTTGTTAGCCAGAGTCCCTTAGTGTTGGTCTGTACTTCAGAGAAGTAGATGCCAAACAAGAGCAGTCCCAGGACTGAACCCTGAGTTACTCCACTTGTCACTTGTCTGGAGCTGGATTTGGAGTCGGCTACTTTTACAGTGTGGGTTCTGTCAGTAAGTCAGTTGGCAACCCATCACATGATGTAGGGATTAATGCCCAGCTTAGTAAGTCTATCTATGATTCCACTTTCTTCTGATAATTCCTTTTTAGTGGCTGGTGCTGCCACCATGGCAACTACTAGTGAACTTCTTCTTCAGTGCTTCCTGTCTATAGCTGCTGCTATGATCTTATCTGTTTTTTTTTGTACTAGTTTCACCACTTCAGGGTGCTTCCATGCTTGTTGAGCCATGAGGATGATAGGGAGATCAATGGGTGGTACTACCCTGGATGAAGCTGAACTAGAACCAAAGGCTTCCAAAAACATGGTATCATCCAGCGAAGTGTTATCTGTAGACCAACCCCCTCATTGTTTCATCAATTTGAGGCTTTAACCAAAGGTGACATCATCTGAGGAGAGCATTTCATAAAGGAGAAAGAAAAGGAATCAAAACAGAAATAGACAAAAAAATTGTGGCAACAAAAAGTGCCAAAAAAGAAGGAGAGAATATGAATATTATGACCAGAAGAAAAGGAAAGAAAACAGGAAAATGTAATATTGTAGTGAACAGAGAACTGCTTTAATAATAACATGTTAGTCAAGATATGATGCATGATTAAGAAAGGAAAGGTGAATTTAAACCAAAAGATGAAATTTAAATAATAATGGAAGCTCAAGAGAATGGGCTACATACATGCTGGTTTACAAAATCTATAAAAAACTGAGACACACAGGCAAATTTAAGTACTGTTGTACAGAACTAAAATGCTTGCACATCTTGTTTCTGGTTGTAATACTCATGGCTGGGGATCTGCGCAGTGAAAACCACAATAATGTGTCAAGGATGTTATACTGGGGATTGTGCAAACACTAATATACAGGTAGCTCAGAATCACTGAAAACATAAATCACAAAGAATTACTTACAATTAAGAAATTCTGATAACACACTGGATCATCAAATACCAACATTAAGAAATCATAAGCAAGGAATCTCTGATCATGGAAGGTCATCCAGTAACAAACAGTCAAGAAAACCCGATAATATAGTCAAAGAAGAAAAGTAGCACAATTAATTACTAAATCAAATACACATAACAACTATAGTTACATATTGAGAGTTGTATAGTCATAAAATACCAAGATATAGATTCTGAAAGAAGATCACTCTAGAATCAAGTCATCCAAATGGTTCCAATAATAGTATTTGAAACAATGCTGATAGAAAAAGAATCTTCAAGCATACTTGAATATGCTACCACTACAGGCAACTCCAGATGACCTGCAAAATGAGTCAGTTCTGGGTATATAACTGTAGCTCAGAAGAGAAGAGAAGATCTACAGATGGGAAACAGAAAATTTCCCTCAGGACTGTCCCTACTAATGGACAAAGGCTGCTTCTAAATGCTTTACCCCATGCATGGGTTCCCTCAAATTATCTGTAGTATGATTCCAGTTATTTTCATTAGAGGTAATATAAAATTATTGACCATTAGATGGGTAAGGCCAGTCTGTAACCAAATGGGATAGGTTAATTAAAACTCAAAAGGGAAATTGACTAGGCTTAAAATGGCTCACAAGAGCAGCTAGCCAAATGTTTACCTATGAACCTGTAAGAGCACTCTAAGAAACATCAAAGACTGAAGAAATACTAATTCATGATCTTTAATTATACCTTGATTTAGGAGTGGGGTCCATTCCTGACAATGTATTAGAAAAGGAGAAATGGACCTTGATAAACTATTCTCCAGAGCTTGCACAGAGAGAAAAGGTATTGGTGAAAATATTGGATGTAATGTCTCTTAACAGCGATATAATTTCAATTAAACTGCAATTGAAATGCATTATGAATATTTATTTACAGTTGTCATAACCAGGTAGTTCCACTGGGATGAGATTGTTCCTTTCAAATGAGATACCCAAGCTAGAAGAAACATTATATCATACCTAGACATGTTTTATTTCATAGACAACATTCAAAATTTGCATGGTGTGTTAAAGAATAGAGAAAAATGACAACTAAAAACAAATACATAACAGAAAGGGATATAAACAGCAATCACTATGTAGCAAATAATAACTCAGGGCTAGACTGCAGTGTTAAAAGGTTGGACTCTTTAAAAGCTTTTGTCAGATGGAAGGGAGTTTGATCCTAGAGCTAGAAGCAAGGTGTCTGACTGTAACTCATGGTTTCTCTGACAGACCACTGTTAGAAGTACTTTCTACTGTCATCTGGCCTGACTGAGCATATTATAGAGATGAATGTGAAAATATTGTTTTTACCTATTTTGATGAGCCCCACCTAATTCAAAATTGCTGTTAAAGGCAACTTTTGGAACAGGAGCTTACAGTTAGCACAAATGTGTTTGCTTGTTTGTTTGTTTGTTAACCAAGTAAGTGAACTGTCATTCTTGGACCCTTATCAACTGTGACCTAGTTCTCAAAGGCAGGAGTAAATACAACATGTGCCTGCACAACACAGAGCAGTGGTCTTACCTCTGTTTATAGAATTTTGGAGCTTGAGGCCTTTAACTCTAGAAAACCTTATTTGGTCTTTCATAAGGATCTGTGTCACTCTGAATACAGAAACCATTGAGTGAAGACCCTGCATTCTTACATATATGCCATCAGTTCAGGTGCTACTAGAAACAGGTACACAGTTTGAGGAGACGGGACTAGATGATCATTTTCATTGACTTTGTAGTGGTCACATTCCACTCCACTTGGAAAGTGGATGCCACCAGTTCTTCCTTACAGAATATCTTCTTTGCAGACATCCATCCCATGACCTCTTGGTCTTCAGGGAACAACTCCAACAAGAATTACTGTCTCAGTCAATACTCAGGGAGTCAGTACTCATTTGATGAGACTGCATTTTAAATTCAGCTTTCTGAGCTGTTGTACACTCCTCTGACTCCTTCCACCTTGGAATTCAGCCCAATCAAGGACCTATAAAGGAGTGCCATTGTTGTTAGCATAACAGATATATTTTTATCAAATCAGTTGATCTACAAGATGACTCTCTTTGATCGGTTAGAAGTACATTTCATACATCCACATACAGAAAGATGGGTGTTTGTTCTACAAGACTTGGCTATGAAAATATTCCTGTAAGTTTGCAATAATATACTTTGCATTAATTATTAGTAGTGTTGGTATTAATTCTCCATTGATATTACTTGATTTGCAGGAATATACCTGTTACTGCATGGAGGGCATCTGGCAGCCTTGGGGATGCATGCCTTATATAGTTGGTGAGTTATGTCACAACATGCATTGTAACAAATATATGGAGCATTCCAAATATGAGATGTTCCAACTTTTTGGTGAATGGCTGAAAAGTTGAACCCATTTCCCAGCTAATTAAAAAAAAAATGACTTGTTAGATAGAGTGAATTTGCAAAACAGAAGAATGATAGGGATAACAACAAAATTGTCTAGGTTCAGGAAAGTAATGCATTGGATTTAAACACTTGAGTTGCGGTAAACTGTTGGGCAAAAAAAAAAAAGATACCACTCATTCCACTGACTGAAATAAACTCTAGTCAAACATAATATTTCACACCGATAGCCACCAAAACACATCTTCCTAGTGCATTGTATATGCAATGAGTTAGTATTATTACTTGGGCTGAGTTGGTAAGATAGGTTCAGTGGTGAAATGTAAATTATGTAAACAGTAGAATAATAAAATATCTGATCCTTGACAACAGGTTTTTGTAATGGAGTCGAGGCACAATTACCGACAATCTGAGCAAATGATTTTATATGATGCATTTATTTATTTATTTATTTATGTATTTATTTATTTGACATTTGTTGACTGGGTTAGTCCATCTGAGCTAATGCTCTTTTCCAGCGGAGGCCCAGGGAGAAAAGCTCCATTATTAATAACATATAAAAAGTACAGTACAGTATTAAAAAAGCTAGTACCTAGTTTTCAATTTACAACTAATAATGTAAGGATACCAAGGTTATATACAAACTTATATAGTCTTATCAAGAGTACACTCACTACAGATGTAGCTATGGAGGAACATAGTATAAGTATATTAGAGTAGACAGCACAGTTAGCCTAAGCTAGTAACAAGTACGATTCACAATTTCAGTTAAGTAAGGTAGGAGACAGCAGAAGAGGCATATCAATCAAATATGGCTCTACAGCTTTTATTTTGTATTGCAACTGCCATTTTATATAACAAGATGAACTGTGATATTTAAGTAAAACAGAAAGCCATTATTACATGGATAAGATGACCATGGACAAAGCGAAGAAGGCAAGACAATCAAGGACACCGAAATAAAGAAATAAAGATAGCATGTTTTGCACATTATCTTGGAACATTTATGTTGATTATAATAAAAAAAAGACCATTTAAACCTGCATAATGGGAAAAAAGACATAAAAAAGACACTGGATTGCTCTAATTTATTTGTTATCTAAGCTATCTAACTTGTTCTGTTACAGGAATCAGTGTCAGTTTGATTGTTTTTATTTTTAAAAAACACAGTGATTAAGAAGTTTTTTTTAATTGCATTTATTTTTGCTTTAGTTTAATTAGTCTCATATTAAATTCTATTTAAGTACTAATGCTTTTTTAAGTACTGAATCAGAATTGATAACTGTGAAAAAGTGAACTGACATTTTGATCAGTGTTATATTATTTGAGTGCAGGATGGTCGAGTTGAACTGTGAAACTTTGTTTGGTAATTAAAATTTGTGCACAAATAACACTTATCAAAACTGTTAGTGTCACACAGTCAGATTATAAGGAGAAATAAATCTAACAGAGGGGAATTTACTGCCACCAAAAAGTTTGAGGTAAGGGTATGTAAAAATAAAACTCACTAGCTATTGTACAGTACAAAAATAATTATTTCAAGATAATCCCATTCAAAGTTTAAGCACATAAACTGGGCCATATAAAAAAAGTGTAGGTCAACTCATGATCCTAAAATTCAAATCAGGCACTTTTTTTACTCAGATACAATCATGTTGGGTATGGTTATAGTCATGCAACAAAATAATTTAAAATAGCATAGCAAAAATAGATTAAATGTGAACACAAGGTTGTCAACACCATTAGATGTTATTAAGAAAGCAACCAGTTCTCAAAGCAAAGCATTTCAATGTAGTACAGGACCAAAAACTGTCAGGTTGCACTCTGAACATTGTGATTATCTGAAGAATAAAGAATTGGCAAGATTAAAGTTACATAGCAGTCAAAACCAATGACTTATTCATACTTATTTTGAAACTGATCAGCTCTGCAGAGCTCATTTTTAAAAATAACTAATAATCAATGGAGTTGCAGTTTAGTCATGGTGCAAATGGGCAAGAGGAAGTAAAAATGTTTTCTGCAATAATTTAGTTTTAAGCAAATCCGTGGTCTGCAGATTTATTATGTTCCTTCTCTGAACAAACTGTAGATAAAATGAACTTCTATGCTATAACATTTTGGCTGTGCAAACTGATGTTTGTAAGTAGACCAAAATTTACAAAGTTTAGAATTATCAAAATGATAAGTAAATAGACATGCATGCTTTGCTGAAAGATTAAACAAGTACTTAAGCATTGTACAGATCCCCGTGAATAACAAAAGTCCACATTATACCTAAAGCCTTAAACATTGCCTCCAAGCAATGCAAACGGATTCAAAAAAATAATGAAACCTACAATGTACAACCAAATGGGTCACTAATCAATCAAGGATGGACTTTACCCCCCCCCATCAAGGCACACAATTTAGTACATATCCCCTTCCCTATAAAGTGTCATTACAAAGAGAACCCCTCCTAAAAGTCTGAGATTGTCTCACATTAAACTCATCGGTACTAACTACATATAAAACTGTCATTTAGATGTCTTATGTTCCTTTTCCAAAGACTGGAATTTACTTCCTTTGACTATTAAATATTGCTTTTCATACCTGCAATTAAAACTACTCACCAAAGTGCCTCCAAATAAAACCTCTTGTCAGTGTGGAGTTACTGGAAGTCTTCCATGCCCTAGTCACTCAATTATCTCTTTATCTCTTTAAATTTCCCTTCCTCACTTATCCATTTCCTTACCTATTATTGGTACCCCTCGCATCCTATAACATGTCTTATTATTAAATAACATGTAAACATCTTTTGTTTCACTTCTCATGATAAATACTCCTTGTATCACTACAGGGTTTACCACAGCCTGTATAATAATGCAACACTGTGACATATATTCCTGCTACCGTTTCTGTCCACCTCATTATATTAAACTTAACATGAATGGCACTGTGTGTGGATTACTGACCCATTACTGAAATGTAATGGTAGGTTTAAGTCCTTCTTGGATGTGCTGTCTGATATTTTTGACTGTATATTCTGCAGCGTTTCCACTGTCACTGATATTTCCTATACCAGTAGTCAGGCTCATACCTCTCAACTGCCCAGATGTTTGCAGAATGTTCAGGTTTTTGCCTCATATTTTTGGTCTGTTCCTCACAAGATTTCTGGTTTTCTGGCAAATCACTGATGACTGAACTCACTAAATGCTGATATACATTTGCTTTCCAGACTTCATACCCTTTAGAAAATTCATACTAACACGAAACCTTCTAGGTTTATAAGAGCAATATTTAACATCTATTTTTGGTCCTTTGCCCCACCATTATTTTAGGTTTTGTCCAGATATCTTGTGCTAAGAGATTGAGAGGTATGGTCCTATGTGAAAAGTTACTTAGTCTGTCACATTTGTATACCTTGTCTCATAAGTGATTATTCTTGCTCTATAAGCAGATTAAAGACCTTAGGTAAAAATTCAAACTTCTCAAGGGCTAGCTGATAGGTATTTTTATGTGTGCTTACAGAATGTTAGATCAACACATTTCAGTAGAGGCTGTTGTGTTCCTCAAGGGTCTCTTCTGGGACCATTCCTAATTAACATTATTATGACCTCACTATTTGCTACCAAGTATGTTTGGTGCACTAAATTTCTGATTACATGGAAACTGTATCTGTTATAATTATTTTGAAGAATGACAAATTATTCAGAAATATTTGAATAAACTTTACTTATAATCAAATAATAATAATGACAATAATAATAATAATAATAAAATAAAATAATGTCATTTTTAATACTAAGACATGTACCATAATGCATTCCAATAGGGACAGCAATAGGCTATATATCCCTATGTATCAAATGGCATTATTATTATTAAGGTAAACAGCTGCAATGAATTGAGCACATTGGCAGATATACACACAATTCTGTTAATGTTCCCTAGAGATGTTGCCTATATATTAAATATATTTTGAAAGCAATTTATTCAAGGATAATGTCTGTTCTTGTTCCCTTGTCTGTAACATGTATAACTCCTCATTTTGTTAATATTCAAAGCTTGATATAACAGCATTGGAAAACATATAAACATTATTTGATATGGAGGATAAGTAATGTTAAATCTCTAGATTACCATTATCAGTTATGGATACTTGGCCATATCTCAATTTGCAATTGTTTGTATGGGCGTACCTAATAAACATGTTCAACATTGTTAATAAAGATGAGCAGCTGGGTAGATTGATTCTGCTCTTATACATCATATATACTTGACTAAGAATCAGAAAATATCATTGACACGGGATCAAGCTCATCCAGCTGTCAGGGCAGACAGGTTATTCCTTATTACATATTTGCCTTTGTATGGAATAAACTACTAACTTCTTTAAGTAATGCACTGTATTTAACTTATTTTAAGGACAACTTAGATTCTACAACAGGAGAATGGAAATTTTGGATAAAATCTCATGGATACAAGCTTCATGATAATCTACCAGAGGGATTTTGCATTTGCTGAATAGCTAAACTGTAACAGTGTAAGAAGTTAATGTTCTCTGTTACATGTTTATGTACTGGTATGACAGCAACAGAGCTCATAGCATTGCTTACCCACAATGTTTAATTCTCAGGTTCTGCCCTCAGTTGTGGGACCTTCTCTGCAGACTATTCCCAGTGTTTCCATGGACTTTTGGTCTGGTTTAAACTGGTGATCCTTGAAAGCTGGATAAGTGTGCACACCACATGTGAATGAATATGTGTGCATATCCTACAATAGGCTGGTGCCCTATCTAGGATTAGTATGCATTTTCTTAACATGCTGCCCTACATATAGCTCACCGCATTTTGTATATTTCATTTGGAAGTCCTAACCATTTGCACTTTTTCATGTTGTCATTATGGTGTTTTTATTTTCTAGATAGACAGATTTTAATGTTGTAATGCATGCATTCTACTATCATTTATTTGTATGTCCTTTGCCTTGTCACCTGAATCATACCTAAAAAGGGTCTTTGTACCAGCGTGCTTAATTGGTTAGTAAATGTATAGCTAGCTAGCTAACTAACTAAATTAATACAGTATCCTTGAAAGGTTCTTTCTCTCCTTGGACTCCTGCATCAGCAAGGCCACTAACTTACCAAGTGTTGTTTCTGTTGTTGTACACAGTAAATGACTTCCTTGCTAGGCTCTCTTAGCTTTTCCTGCTGGAAACAGTACACAACATTCACTATAGAGTCTGTAGTTTTTGGAAACAGTACACAACATTCACTATAGAGTCTGTAGTTTTTGGAAACAGTACACAACATTCACTATAGAGTCTGTAGTTTTTGGAAACAGTACACAACATTCACTATAGAGTCTGTAGTTTTGGAAACAGTACACAACATTCACTATAGAGTCTGTAGTTTTGGAAACAGTACACAACATTCACTATAGAGTCTGTAGTTTTTGGAAACAGTACACAACATTCACTATAGAGTCTGTAGTTTTTGGAAACAGTACACAACATTCACTATAGAGTCTGTAGTTTTTGGAAACAGTACACAACATTCACTATAGAGTCTGTAGTTTTTGGAAACAGTACACAACATTCACTATAGAGTCTGTAGTTTTTGGAAACAGTACACAACATTCACTATAGAGTCTGTAGTTTTTGGAAACAGTACACAACATTCACTATAGAGTCTGTAGTTTTTGGAAACAGTACACAACATTCACTATAGAGTCTGCAGTTTTTGGAAACAGTACACAACATTCACTATAGAGTCTGTAGTTTTTGGAAACAGTACACAACATTCACTATAGAGTCTGTAGTTTTTGGAAACAGTACACAACATTCACTATAGAGTCTGTAGTTTTTGGAAACAGTACACAACATTCACTATAGAGTCTGCAGTTTTTGGAAACAGTACACAACATTCACTATAGAGTCTGTAGTTTTTGGAAACAGTACACAACATTCACTATAGAGTCTGCAGTTTTTGGAAACAGTACACAACATTCACTATAGAGTCTGCAGTTTTTGCAAACAGTACACAACATTCACTATAGAGTCTGCAGTTTTTGGAAACAGTACACAACATTCACTATAGAGTCTGCAGTTTTTGGAAACAGTACACAACCTTCACTATAGAGTCTGCAGTTTTTGGAAACTACACAACATTCACTATAGAGTCTGCAGCTTTTGGAAACAGTACACAACATTCACTATAGAGTCTGCAGTTTTTGGAAACAGTACACAACAGTCACTATAGAGTCTGCAGTTTTTGGAATCAGTACACAACAGTCACTATAGAGTCTGCAGTTTTTGCAAACAGTACACAACTTTCTCTATTGAGTCTGCAGTTTTTTGCTTTTCCTATTGTTTGTTTATCAAGTCTTTCACTTTTTGGGGGATGTTTGTTCTCTTTCTTCTCCCTAGACGTTGTGTGCATCTATATATTCAATACTTTTCATTCATTCATAGTTTCATAGTTTCATAGTATAGTACTAGGCTATCTGCCCTGGGGCATTTGTAAGCCTAGCCATAGTGATGTGGCATTTGCCACCCCATGAAATGGTACAAAAATGTACAGAATAAATTTAGAATACTGTGTCTAGTAGTGACACAATGAAGGTCCCCTTATATAATAGAATTAGTTTACTGTGCCCCTGTCTAGCAGTGACACAGATGTTACCCTTTGGGTAAACTTACGATCTCCCATCCACTCATCAAGATTTCTCTTGAAGAGAGTCAGTGAGGGGCTCTGCCTAATACAAACTGGGATCTTGTTCCAAAGCATGGGAAGCCTCTGGGTTATGAATCTATCCCTCCAGCATGTCCTATTCATACTTGTGCCGAGGTTTAAGTCTTTAGCTCTCATGGTCCTGATGGACTTGGATTTTTTGAGGTGGAGCATGTCCATCAGATCCTGATTGGATATGGCCTTGTACGTCAGGCAGAGATCACCTCTGAGCAGGCGGTATGATACTGAATAGAGCTGAAGTTTCTTTAGTCTGGCAGAATAAGACATATGTTGGAGACCCTTGATCCTCTTGGTGAGGTACTTTTGTGGTCTCTCCAGCTGTTGCAAGTGCCGGGTGAGGTACATACCAAATGGGGCATTGTACTCAATCATGGGTCTGATGAGGGAGGAATATAGGGGTACAATGACATCCTTGGATCTGGATGTGAATCCCTTCATGATGAGGTGTGCAAGGCAGAATGTTTTTCTAACCACTTTGGCAACGTGGGTATCAAATGAGAGGTCGCTGTCGACTTGGGTCCCTAGGTCTCTGATTACTTTTTCAGTACTCAGTGGGTTGCTGTCTATGTGATAATTTGTGGGTACTTTGTTTTTCCCAAAGGGGATGACTATACATTTTTTGGCATTTAGTTTAAGGCCGTGACTCCGGCACCAGTTGTCCGTTTCTGTGAGGTCTTTTGTAGGATGTGTGTGTCTGCTGGTGTATCGACTATGGCACCTAGTTTGCAGTCATCTGTGAACTTTGTCAGCCACAGCCCTCCCGTGTTTGCTTTAACATCTGAGAAATAAATGCCGAACAAGAGGGGTCCCAGGACAGATCCCTGTGGGACACCACTTGTGACTGGCTTTGAGTCTGACATTGCTCCAGCGATTTTAACTTTATGGGTTCTGTCCTTTAGCCAGTTTGCAACCCATCTAGTGACATAAGGGTTTACATTTAAGCTGTTGAGCTTATCTATGATGCCTGAGTGGGGTATTGTGTCGAAGGCCTTA
Source organism: Protopterus annectens (assembly GCF_019279795.1). Taxonomy (NCBI): domain Eukaryota; kingdom Metazoa; phylum Chordata; order Ceratodontiformes; family Protopteridae; genus Protopterus; species Protopterus annectens. The sequence goes on from NC_056726.1 coordinate 1,264,759,159, forward strand.
GCCAAGTCCAGGTATGCTGTATGGACTGCTTTGCCCTCGTCAATGGCTCTAGTGACTGTTTCGAAAAAAATCACCCAGGTTTAAAAGGCAAGATCTGCCCTTTACAAAGCCAAGCTGGGTGGGGTCAAGTGTCTGTAGGTCCCCTATGTCTCTGTTTATGAGTTCCATAATGATTCTTTCCATAGCTTTGCAGACCAGGCTGGTTAAGCTTATGGGGCGGTAGTTTCCAGGGTCTGTAGAGGCACCCCCCTTGTGGAGTAGGACCACTGTTGCTGTACGCCAGTGTTCAGGTACATATCCCGAAGTAAGGCTAAGGTTAAATAGCATTTTTATGCGTGGGATTAGCTCCTCTTGGAGTTCACGTAACACACAACCCGGGATACCGTCAGGTCCCATTGATCCTGTGTTTTTTGCTTTGTTTAGGGCGGTTCTCAGTTGGACATCTGAGATGACAGGGAGATTACATTCAGCTGGGATAAGTATTTCTTCTTTTGGGGGTGAAGGAGGGGAGAAATTTGCATTGAACCTGTCAGCCAGAATGTTGGCAATATCTGTGGGTTCAGTGTATTTTTTATTGTTGTGAACCAACTCTGAGCATATCTGAGGGTTTCCGCCCAGGTTTCTAACATAGCTGAAGAAGGCTTTGTGGTTATCTTTAGTGTCCTTAGTGATTTTTCTCTCAAAGTTAGCCTTGGATGTTTTTATGAGAGAACGTAGTTTTCTGCTAATGTTGATCAGAGATGTCTTCCCTTCATGGGATTTTGCTCTGACGTGCAGTAGCTTCCTTCTTTTGTTATACAATTTGTTTATGGCTGAGGTCCACCAGACAGGACGCTTACCTTTGGTGGAGAGGGACTTGGATTTGTTTGGGATTGCATGATCCATGCATTCTTGGAGATGTCCATAGAAAGCACTTGTGAAGGATTCGGCATTGTGGGATGTGGTATCCACTGGCACAGTGGGCTTAAAGGATACCATCTCAGTCTTAAGAAGAGTGAAGTCTGCTTTTGAGAAGTTTTTCACTGTGGTATTTTGTGCTGGGGGTGGAGGTGGAATATGTATATCCAGGGTGATTAGTTTGTGGTCAGATGTCACTAGTGAGGGGTATACTTCCGGTGTGGAGCATTTTGTCCCCATGTTTGTGATGATCAGGTCTAGTATATTATCTCCCCTAGTGGGAGAGGTAACTAATTGTTCCAGTGCATTTGAATTTATGAATTCCAGGAACCTTTGGGCTAGGGTATTAGGGCTAGAATAATGTACCCAATCTATGTTTGGGTAGTTGAAGTCTCCCAGTATGATGGTATTTTGTGATACATTCATATCCTCTAATGTCTTCAGGAAGGCTGAGTGGAGTTCTTGAGATTGGGAGGGTGGTCTGTAACATGCTACCAGTTGTATAGCAGTTTTGCCTATGGTTAGTTGCACCTGTATGGTCTCTGATGCTTCATGTGTTGCTACTAACCTGGAGGTGTGGGTGTCCTTGATGAATATGGACACTCCCCCTCCCTTTGTGGTTCGGCCCGGGTTTTGAGGCCGAAAAGCATGATACGAGGTATAGCCTGGTAGCGCTGGGGTGCTCTCAGGAGCCTTGAACCAGGTTTCAGTTACTGCACAGATGTCGATGTTCTCCATGCTGAGGAGTGCATCAAGTGCCTGCATCTTGAGATTTAGACTTCTGGCGTTGAGCAGCATTACCCTTAGTTTTTTTCCATTATTGTTTTCTAAGGAGGTGGGTTTAATGGTAACTACACTGGAAATGCAAGACTGCAGCCATCAACTGCCACAAGGTTTTGTAGCAACCATAACTCTAAAGGGGAAGCATGCTTCTGCATTGATAAATTATATATTTGTAATAAATGTTCTCTGCTTAGCTATACACATTTTGTGTTCTGTCTGAGTTGCTTATATTGTAGGTGCAATAGTAGTTTTCTTTAGGTCATTATAATGACTGCAGTATATCCATTTTACCCTCTTGCCATATGATTTGAATTCAGTACTTAAAGAAAGTCAAGAACAAAGATCTCAAGTCAGTGAGTTATCAGAGAAGCTAATAGGCAGAATACAAAATTCAGTGTATCCATTTTATTTTTCACCACATTTAACTGCTCTTTGAAATTATAATTGAAATAACAATATTCAGTACCAAAGCAAAATATGGTATGCCACATAGAGCACATGTGAGTAAATAACTTGATTAGACTGAAAATACTGATTTTACTGAAAATCTGGTCTAGAATTAAATCAAAATTCTGCTGGGTGTTTTGATCATAGAATCCCCAGTGCCTAGTAGTGTGTAATTTCCCTTTTACTAAAATTATTACTGCTACTGTACAGTCACGAAAATAAAGCCAAAACATTTGTTTTGGTGCTGCAAACTAGACTAAAAAAGTAGGGTTCTGGTCTAGCCACTTCAAAGACACGGCAGTAAATAAAAAATAGAAGAGCAGAACCTATCAATGATCAAAACAATGGCATCTTGTAATATGACTTTCTAAAGAGTAAATCAAAATAGCTACACTCGGTTGCATGCAACACTTACCACGAACATTTTAGGGGGAAGAGCACATGGCTAATAACCATATGCACCAAAAAACCGAAGGAAACTACTAATCAAACTGCAGAGGTGTGCGAACCAAATACTCCACAATAAAACCACTGGTATAGTGATGCTGTAGAAAATGCTGGTAGTCCACAGAGTAAAGCAAACAAGTTTATTGTAAGACAATAGAAAGCTGGTAAGCGCTTTCGTCCTCAACAAAAGAACTTCATCAGACAAATTAAAATCAAACATAGAACACATTTTAAAGACTCCCTTTGTACATCACATGATAGTAGCCACTCCCCCTAAGTAACAAAAACTTAAAAGGGTAATACAAACTGATGTCAATGACAAAATGTTAAATAAATACATGTTAATAGATATAAAAAATATATAGAAAATATATATAAAAAAATCATCCACTTAACAATTTTTTAAAAGAGCAATAAATAAATATATAAATAAATATATAAATAAATAATCATCTGTTTAAAGCTCTCAATTTTAAAAGGGAATTAATGGAGAGGGATTCATTTAAACCTGGCCAGTTGTTCGCATTTAATAACAACTGCTAGTATAATTCTCTCTTTTCTAGTAAGGCAGACCATGCACCTCCCTTGATATCCATCGTGACACCATCAATAACAAAAAAATTAAAAGTGTGGTCACTGTTCTCTGAGGTATGTTTATACAAAGCATTTGTCTCTTTGCCTGTTCTTATTTCATACAAATGTTCATATATTCTATTTTTACATTTTTCTATCAGTTTTTCCAATGTAAAAACAATCACATAGGTTAAAGAGGGCACAATAAATAATACGTTCAGAGTTGCAGTTATACTTATTTTTGATATGAATCTTAGTGTTGTTGATCATAAATACTGTTCCTTCCTTCCTTTATAAAGGGACAGTATTGACACATACCACACTTCAACATACATCAATTTGAAAAATGATTCACAGCATGTCCTTTCTCGATAACATTTTTCAAATTTCTACCTTTTCTAAAAATAACAGTAGGTTGTTCATCAATATGTGTTCTGATACTTCGGTCATGTGTTAGAATTGACCAATTTTTACTCAAAATATGTTTAATGTCAGGACTATCAATTGTGTATGTAGAAATGAATGAAGTATTATAATCTATTCCTGTAAAAACAGAGTTTAGGGGAACAACATTCACTGTGTGTGTTACATCCAATGAAACCTCAGATAAAAGAGGTATATAAAAATTTCTTTCTCTCTTATTTACTACCTCTAATAGGGCATCTTTAACAAGTCTCAACAGGTAGCCCCTCTTTAAAAACATATCTTTTAAGGTATCACATTCATCTAAAAAATCTTCTGAAAGTGATACCATATGGGCAGCCCATTCAAACTATCCCTTAATAATAGCTTTTTTTTGTTTCTGAGGGTGGATGCTACTATAATGAAGTAGTGAATTTTAATATGTGTCCTTTCTATATATTTTAGATATAAATCTACTATGCTGGTAATCCTTAATTAATTTAATATCAAGGAAGGCTTTCTCATGTAAGTTAAATGAATATGTAAATCTTAAAAATGAAGTGGTGGAATCTAAATATCTAATAAAATCACTAATAAGGGCATAGGGACCACCCCATAAAATAAAAAGGTCGTCCAGGAATTGTGTATAATATTTAACATGCTTGTAAAAGTCAGAAGGAAACAAATATTTCTTCTCCCACTCTAAAACCACTATGTTAGCATAAAGACCACCACATGCAGAACCCATAGCTACCCCTTCCTGTTGTAAAAAAAAATCTCCTTATTAAATAAGATAAAATTGTTCTTAAGGACCATCTCCATCAACTGGGTATACATTATTACATCAAAATGGTTTATTTTCTTTTCATATAAAAAGTCATTAAACCATTCTAACCCCTCCTGGTGGGGAATTACTGAATAAAGATCCTTTATATCAACCGTTGCTACCATATAGGAGCCTTCAAAGGGTATGTGATTAATATCTTTTAAGAAGCTCCATGACTCTTTACATATATGTGCTCTTGTGCATAAATTTCTTTAACTTAAAATCTAAGTGTTTTGCCAGGGGTTGTGTAATCGACCCCTTAGAGTCAACTATGGGTCACATGGGTGGTTGTGATATGTTCTTATGTAGTTTCGGGAGACCAAATATTACTACTAGTTTAGGATACATAACAGTCAAATAATTCAAAACGTCCATATCGATAAAACCATCAATAAATAGGTCCTGTAATTCATTTTAAATTTTTGAATAGGCACCATTTACCGCACTGATGGATGATCTTCTGTATGCTTTTCCTTCCAATATGAACAACATTTTTCTATTGTAGTCATCTAGGTTCATGATAGCAACCCCCCACCCTTATCGGGATTCATAATTCTGATTGTGTCAAGCAATCCATTAATTTCTTTTATAAGAATACCTTCTTGGATATTGTAACCCTCCCCGTTACAATAGGTGGAAAGTGCACTCCTAATATCTAATTCACAGATTTTCTCAAATAGGGTGATCATAGGGTGCAAGTGGGGGGGTTATATGTGCTAGATATAGATAATGAGCTGGTGGGTTGAATAGGGAAGGAATTCTGAAATAAAACCTTAAAATTTATTTTAACGGGTATACAATTTCAGGTCCATCAAGGTTTGTGATATGTTACTGCATTGCCATGGGACATAAGTAAACCCTTTATAAAAAACATCACATTGTTCTTTATTAAAATCAAGGTTTGAAAAATTATAAACCTTAAAATCACCCATGCTGTTAGTTAAAATACAGCAAGTGGGTAAAAAATGGTCTCCACTATCAACTACTTGTACATCATCAATGACTGCAATGTTCAGCATAAAACTTATTTCTCTTGGTAAAAACAATAGAAAGAATATCTTCATCTAGCCAGGCTGGTGCCGACTTTAGAGCAAAGGGTCACAACATGCTTTACTTGGTCAGCTTTCTGCCAGCAGAGTGTACTGTTGTTACATTTTTTTCAGTTCCACATCTAACAGCAGTTTTTTCCATTTAAGACAACAAGCCTGTGTCTTACATTAACATTTACAAATGATAGAATTATCTATAAAATTCTATCTGGCTAGGCTGGCTGGCAGCCTTCACATTTCACCCCCCCCCCCCCCCCCCCGGAGAACTCAAGCTAGTTTTTCAAGTGACCCTTGAGAAACGTTGCTTGAGAGGGTTAGGTCTATCTGAGTATATCTTACCCCATTCCTTGTCTTGAGAGCCCATCTGCACTGGCATTGCTAATCCCACTGCAGTGCTGCACTGACATATCATATGCTTGCAACCCTAGGCTCCATCTTAGCAACTTGGCATTTTGCTGGCTGGCTCTGTTTAACCATGTTAGGGGATTGTGATCTATCATAACAGTGAATTTCCTTCCATACAGATAAGGCTGAAGTTTCTGCAGTGCCCACACTATGGCTAGACATTCCTTTTCTACAGCTGCGTAGCATTCCTCCCTGGGTTGGAGCCTACTACTGAGATAAACCACTGGGTGCCCTTGTCCCTCTGAAGAAATCTGGCTAAGTAAAGCCCCCACCCCATGGTTCAAAGCATACACCTGCACAACAAATTCTTTGCTGTAATCTGGACTGGCTAACACAGGGGGTCCTCCCAAAGCTATTGTAAGCCTCTGGAATGCCTGCTCACATGCTGGGGTTCACATTACCTTATCTGGCCTGTTCTTCCTTGTCAGGTCTGTGAGGGGAGCAGCTATGGTACTATATCTGGGGATGAACTTTCTGTAGTACTCTGCTGTCCCTAAAAATGCCCTCACCTGCTTTTTAGTAACAGATGCAGGCCATGCCTGAATGGCTTCTACTTTGGCAGGTTCTGACTTTATCTTCCCCCTTCCCACTCTATGTCCTAGGTAGGAGACCTCTGCCATACCCACCTGACATTTGCTCGACTTAATGGTCAACCCTGCCCTATGTAGTGTGCCCAGCACCTCCCTGACATGCTAAAGGTGGTCTGGCCAGGAATGGCTATAGATGGCAATATCATTTAGGTAAGCGAGGGCAAACACTCTTGCTCCTGCTAGGATATGATCTACTAGCCTCTGGAAAGTCACTGGGGCATTCTTAATCCCAAAGGGTATCTTTGTGAACTCATACAAGCCAAAAGGAGTCACAAAGGCTGACCTCTCTAGCACTGAGAGTCAAGGGAACCTGCCAGTAACCCTTGGTAAGATCAATGATTATAAGCTACTTAGCCCCACCCAGCTGCTCTAGGGCCTCATCTGTCCTAGGCATGGGGTAAGCATCCGACTTTGTGTGACTAATTTTCAGTAGTCCACACAGAACCTGGTGCTGCCATCCTTCTTTGGCATCAGCACCACTGGGGAAGCCCAGGGACTGTTGGACTCTTGAATCACCACTAGTTCCAACATCTCCTGTACCTCCTCCCTCAGAGACTGTTTGACTCTCTTAGGCACTCTACAAGGGGCCTGCCTAATAGGCCTTTGGGGTCCTGTATCCACCTGGTGCTGCCCCAGGTGGGTGCACCCTGGATTCCCAGTGAGCATGTCTCCAAATTCCTGCAACACTGCTCAAATTTCTCAACCTGGATAGGAGATAGCTGCTGGGACATTGCTACTCCTTCCACTGAGGTGTCAGCCTGAGCCTCACTGAGGAGATCAGTCCCTATCTCCCTCAGACTCCTCCTGTAATCCACTGCAAATGCTCAGCACACGGGCCTCCCTATCATGGTAAGGTTTCATCATGTTAACATGGTACAATTTGTGCCCCTGCCATCTGCCTAGCAGTTCCACCATGTAGTTAACATCACTTACCTTTCTTACCACCTTGTAGGGTCCCTCCCAAGCTGCTTGCAGCTTGTTGTGTCTGACAGGAATGAGAACCATTACCTGTTGCCCCACAGCATACTTTCTAGCCCGAGCATTCCTGTCATACCACACCTTTTTCTATTGTTGGGATTTTGCCAGGTTCTCCTGGGCCAAGCCCATGAGTTCCCTGAGCCTTGTCCTGAGGTTTAGGATGTATGTCACAACAGACTCATTGTGAGACTTGCACTCGCCTTCCCACTCATCTCAAATTAAATCTAGAGGTCCCCTCACCCTATGCCCATACAGCAACTCAAAGGGTGAAAAACGTGTGGATTCCTGGGGAACCTCTATGTAAGCAAACAACAGGTGGGGCAAATATTTGTCCCACTCCCTCTTAAACTGATCTGCAAATGCCCGTAGCATTGACTTGATTGTAGAGTTTAACCCCTCAACAAGACTATTAGTCTGGGGATGGTAGGGGGTGGTCTTTATGTGCTTCACCCCACAGGACTTCCACATACAAGCCAGCAGGTCTGACATGAAATTGGCACCTCTTTCAGTCAGTATTTCTTTTGGGAAACCTACCCTGCTGAAAATCTCTAACAAAGCATTTGCCACCTTCTCTGCCTCAATGGAGGACAAAGCCACTGCCTCAGGGTATCGTGTAGCATAATCCACTACCACTAGGATATAATTTTTCCCTGTGGAACTTGGAGTACTCAGAAGACCCACAATATCCATCGCTACCCTCTGAAATGGCTCCTCAATCACAGGCAAATGCATCAAAGGAGCTATCACCTTGTCTCCTGCCTTGCCTCACAGATCCTGCAGTACCCTCTTACATCTCTGAAAATTCCAGGCCAATAGAAGTTCTGCATAATATTCCTCTTTGTACGTTTTATGCCCATATGACCTACAAAGGGAATATCATGGGCTACGGCTAGAAGCACCAGATGTTAGTCTCTAGGCACTACCAACTGCTGTACTCTTTCACCTTCTAGCCCTCCCTCAGGGCTCCACTCTCTATATAGTAACCATTTGTCCCAGTATACAGATTCCCCCTTTCCTTGAGAATCAGGTGCCTCCCTAACTACCTGCCTCAGGCCTTGCAATATAGGGTCTGTGAGCTGAGCCTGTCTCAACTCTCTCCTTGTAACCCTTCCCAGCTCCCCTTCCACAGGAAGTCTGGCATCGTCTGACAGTGGTGCCTCACTGTCAGCCTGGGTACTACTACTCACCTCTACCTTTGCAGTCACTCTGTCCAAGGGAACATCAGTACCCACAAGCAGCTATGGCTCACAATCAGTCTCACTGCATAGCTCCTCCCCTGAAGTAACCACCTCACCAGTCCTAGCTGCATGTATGCAGTCTGTCTGGGTCTCCCCCAGGCTACCAGACCCACATGCTTGTCTCCTAGCCTGACCACATGTAACTGCATAAGCACATGGCACTGCCTCATCCAAATCCTTCCCCATCAGGACATCTGCAGGATAGTAGTTCAGTACCCCTGTTGTCTCAAGACAACCTACTATTGGCATTTTATCTTTCCCACTTACTGTCTCCCTCACCTTTTGTTCCCCACCTTGCCTCTATGGACATCTGTATGCCACATGGCCCCACTGGTTGCATTCAAAACATTTCACCCTAGGCCCTGGACATGTACCTGGACTAGTGGCTTCCCCAACTACTGGCAGATTTTGTTGGGGCTATCTGCGCTGCCCACCATGGTTTCCTTTAGACCCATGAGCAGTACTGATGGTTCCTTACCGGTGCAGGGTTGCCCTGCTTGCCAGGTATAGGTCTCCCTTCTTCCCCAACTCATCTGAAGTAGCACAGTGTCTATCAGCTAACCAGATCCTCATGTTCTCAGGCAACGTGCTAAAGGCTTGTTCCCTCACCAAAAGGTCTGCCAGCCCTACCCAAGTGGTGACCTGACATCCATTCACCCACCTATGGAAATAAGTGCTCAGTTCAGCAACATATTCACACACACTTTCATCTGCTTTGCATCTATGCTCAAAAAACTTTTTCCTATACATTTCAGGTGTTAGCTTAAAAAACTCTAATAGACAATTTTTATGGCAGTATAATCAAAACATGCAACGTCAGACATTTTTGACAATACAGTTACAGCTTTTCCATTGAGTGAGGGGGTCAGGAACTGTACCCAGAGCCTTTGGTCAATACTATACTGTTTGCATACCCTCTCAAACATATGAATGAAACTATCAAAATTATCCCCCTCTTTAAACTGCTGAAGATGTTTACTGACCTGTTGTGCTTCTGGGGTCCAGTTACACCCTTCCCCATTACCTCCATGACACTGGCGAAGAGTCAGCATCTCCGTCTCATGCTGCCTCACCTCTCCTTTACTTCAGCATCTAGGCGTAGCAGTTTCTCATTCTCCTCAGCCTGCAAACATCGCAGTCTCTCATTGTCCTCACTCTCAAGACACCTTAGTCTCTCAGTTGCTTCTATTTCCACACGCTTGGCCTCCAACTTAAGTCTCTTTAGCTCCAGATGGATTTTTAAGTTCTCTGCAGAAAGCTTGAGCTGTCCATTCTCAGAGAGTATTATATCTCTACTGCCAGTCTGATTGTCCTCCTGGTTGCTGTTTTCTGATGCAGCTGTAACCAAGACTGCAATCAGGTCTGCCTTAGTCAGGTTTCAATGCATCAACTCCCTAGCCTGGCACATCTCTGCCAGATGGTTCCTTGTCAGCTTTCCATACTCCTCTGCTGACATGCTGCCCACTCACATTGACTAACTAAGCTAACAAAAGAAATAAAACAATTGTGATCTGAACTCTGAGTATTCACTGAGTACAAAACACCTTCAAAGCACACTGTACACAAGCTACAGGAATTCACTCTGTCCACACCAATACAAGCCAATTAGTATTTGCCACCAATTAATATGTGGTGTGGATATCCCACCTCTGCCAAACAATTAATATGTGGTGTGGATATCCCTCCTTTAACAAACAATTAATATGTGACACTCATGCCCTGGCCCAGCAATCAAGGAGCCTCAATCCTCACCAACAACACCAGAGAGGGTGTCTCATGTATGACGAAAGGATAACAAATACTCACAGTAAAGTGCACTTTCCCTTAAGTGCACACAGAGATCACAGTCATTCTGGGGCAGGTCACTCGCTTACTCTCCAGGTCCCCAATAAGACTCCCCACTGGCACAGCTATAGGGTCCAGATCTCAGCCTAGTGGGCAAGCTAAAACCTCTAGCACCCTCTCTGTCCAACCAGTGCTTCGTGTCTCTGCACAAGTAGCTGACACACACACACTCACACACATACACACACACACACACACAAACACACACTTTGAGATAAGAGTTTATACAACCACACAGACAGTCCTGGGGAAGGCGGTTCTCCATCTGTGCCCCTTTTTCCCAGACTATATGGTAGTTCCACTTGCTACCACCCACTCATATTTATCAGCTACTCAAAGGCCCTTAAAAGGGTGTCCAATTATTGCTGTGCAATATTATTAACCAATTGGTAAGTGTGACTAAATAGTCAATGCTTATTTGGATTGACTTGGTCAGTAATCACTATAAATATGCAATGTACTCTAGAGCTTAAATTATCTCTACACAAAACAGCCACAGTTGAAAGGTTTTAAAATATTTAATAATAAATACTAAAAACACAAGACAATACTTATTACTACACAGTGCTAGTCAAGAGTTCAGAAATCACAGAGAAATACTTAAAATAATTCAGTAGTACAGTTCTGACATCACAGAAAAACACTTAGTCTAATCTTTCTAGTTTCTAGCTGTTTCTAAGAAAAAACACAAATCTAAGATAAACTTACTTATAGAGTGAGACAGTGTTGTGAATTGGATGAGCAAGACAAAAATGCATAATAGTCTCTGATTCTCTCTGTTTTTAAAATCACATTCCTAGTTCCCATTACATCATTCTTCACACTTCCCTGGATTCCCAGGCTAGCAGAAACTACATTTACATTCTTAACATCTCCTTGTGGTATCTTGCAGCTGGTCAGGAAGCAGAGCAATAAAAATACATATGCATGTTTAAATCTAGCAATTTAACTCTCAGTTAAAACAATAGAAAGAATGTCTTAATCTAGCCAGGCTGGAGCCGACTTTAGATCAAAGGGTCACAACATGCTTTACTTGGTCAGCTTTCTGCCAGCAGAGTGTACTGTTGTTACATTTTTTTCAGTTCCACATCTAACAGCAGTTTTTTTCCATTTAACATTTACAAATGATAGAATTATCTATAAAATTCTATCTGGCTAGGCTGGCATTCTTCACACAGCCTTTTAGCTTATTAGTAATGCCAGCATGCGGTATAGTATTGAATGCTTGAGCAGATCCAAATTAGTAATGATATCTGAATAACTAGTGTTTATAACCTCTGCACAAGGGTCACAACATGCTTTACTTGGTCAGCTTTCTGCCAGCAGAGTGTAATGTTGTTACATTTTTTTCAGTTCCACATCTAACAGCAGTTTTTTCCATTTAAGGCAACAAGCCTGTGTCTTACATTAACATTTACAAATGATAGAATTATCTATAAAATTCTATTTGGCTAGGCTGACATTCTTCACACAGCCTTTTAGCTTATTAGTAATGCCAACATGCAGTATAGTATTGAATGCTTGAGCAGATCCAAATTAGTAATGATATCTGAATAACCAATGTTTATATATAACCTCTGCAACCTTCTCTAAAAACCTAGCTAAATTACAGCTTTTAGAAAAGGAACAGAAAATCTTCTTTTCTTTTGTTGTAATTTTGATTTAAATATATAAACCAGAACTCCAAGAACAGTTCAGATCTCATGGCAAATGATTCCACTATTCAAAATGTATCATAAATTTATAATGTTTGTTTATAAATACTATTCCAGCCTTAATGATTCATATTCACTAACACATTCATTCTTCAGATATTTACAATCCATTACGTGTTTTTCATGTATTGACATCAGCATTCCTGAACATCTTGTCTGCCAGGTGCACCACTGAAAACAGGTATAACAAACAACTAAGCTTAAAATAAACTGCTTACAAGAGGAACCTCTACAGAACACAGCTGTTTCAACATGTGACCACACATGATAGCTAGTAAGGGGGAGGGGTGCTAATGCACTGCACATCAGCACATATTTTTTTATTAGCTGTCAATTCGTGTGCAAGCATAGGAGGTGGCAATTTAAATTTTAGACAAGTCAGCACCCAGTTGTTTTATACCAGTTTGGTTGGGGGACCTGTATCAGTATGTTCTCATTTCTCTTTACATCATATAAAGTACAGTGGCTGTGAACTGGCAGCAGTGAAAAAGTCTTGTATAAGCTAAAAAACATAACAGTTGTCCCTGTTTTAGTCCTGACAAGACTGGCATTGCAGGGCATCAGACTAAAGTCAAACTACCAGTTGCTTTCATTGTAGAACAAATTGGTACCACAGGCACAATACGGAGGAAGAACAGATATGTTCCACATTTTCTTGCTCTCATTTTAGTAGTCATAGTGGTTGTGTCCTATAGTGGTCTGTTACAGATGTACAAGTAGGGATTTAGAACTGAGTGATACAAGAGTAAAGAAACATATCTTTAGTGCATTAATGCATTTCTATCAGCAGAAGAAAAATATTTTGGTTGCATCCTTCTTCTAAAGTGTGATATCTATATTTCTTTTAATTTCTGACTTTCAAAACTAATGTGAAGTGAAATTAGTGCCAAACTTCAAGACAGTCCATGAAAACATTTTTTTTTTATTTTAGTAACTAAACTATCCCTCTGGAATATTCAAATTCCCATTTGTAGGAAAGACACAGGAGCACAAAAACATTACCAGGTACTTGCTCAGGGACACACAGTACAGGTTTCAAACACAGATCAACGTGTTCACATGCATACTTAATTATGACATCTGTCTGCACATTGATAATATTGACTGTGGAGTAGAACAGAGAAATGTTTGAGAAACAATTGACTGACAGGACGATGAATAGCATTTAGCCTCCAGAAGGAAAGTAATTGGGAGAGTAAAGCATGATAGCTTAGTGATTTATGCCAAGGACAAAGGAATGATTTGTGTCACTGGTGTTGTGTTGTAGAAAGAATCTACATTTTATGCTTCACATGACCTAAGCCAAGTCATCTTGAAATAACCTGGGTAACCAACAACAGATAATGAGTTCCCTCTTTTACTTCATTTGTCTATGAAATGGAGTGAGACCATCTGAAAAGGAGGAACTCTGAACCTCACCTCCACAACAGCTGAAGGTACTAGGGTTAGAAGGGGCAGCAGAAAGAGCAAACCCAATGAAATATTGAACAGAGGTCAGCAGTTAGAAAAGAAAGACATTTGGTGCACAGATGAATGTCTTAAAGAGCATGTTCAGGCAGTTGTTAAAATATTGGTCAGATCAACAGTGTATTTCATAGTTGGTGCACTGATGGACATCTTACATGACCTTTGCTTAAGGTATTCATATTGAACAATGTATTTATACTGAACACTAGACGAATATTACCATAATTGCAGATATGTGTACAATCTTCCTTGGCAGTGTTCTCTGCAATACCTGTATACAAGACTCTGGACTGGGGTTATTCACATGTTCATGGAGAACGCGTGTTTATGCTATTATGCTCTGTTGATAAAACTTTACTCGTTGTACCTAAACCGAATAATATAGCAAATGTCTCCTAGTCCTTCTGTCACCTGTCTAGAATATGGAACTCCATTCTTCTCACTCTTAAAGAAATGAAAAACACAAATTTTAAAGTACATCCAAAGATATACTAAGGGACACTTGGGCTATGCTCTTGTATCTCTCCCCTGGATAAGTAATTAATCTTACCAAACTTTTATCTGACAGTCATAGCTATAAATGCTCTAATTTACATCTGATTAGCTTCTCCTACTCCCCATGCACACTTTTATTTCATCTATAATATCTCTCCTCTAAAATTTCACTCTCCAGTCTTTCCTGTTTTTCTCTCCCTCGACTCTCCTCTTCCCTGCATGCAACTTCCCCTTCATTAATGGTAGCCCCCACAATAGTTTCTAATCTGAAATCTTCTGCAATGTTTTAAATGTTATTCCTACTTAGTATCTATGTTTTATTTTCAATGACAATAAAGTAAATGTTCTCTTTCTGAATACTGGAAATGATCTTCTATTGTACATTGTATTACTGAAGCCTTTCAATCTGGACCTCTGCTGAAAAGGGATAGTTTAGTTTTTTTTTTGCCCGGTCAAACTATCCTGGTATGAATAAATATGCAAAAAATAAATGGTTGTAGTGCTATTCATGCACTGAATTTTAGGGGGTATTGCTTGTTCAAAATCAAAAATCTAAAACTAAGAAAGCACAGCAGCCACGCACACTTATACATACACCCAGGTAACGGGAGAGCAGCTTAACTATACTCTCTGATGCCCCTCAGGAGAAATAACAATGCCGCTCATGTGCAAAGCCTCTAAAAGCAGTAATTTCAAATAACCATGATTTGATGGTTCACACGTAATGACTTGCCAGGTACACTGATTTATGGTTCTACAAAAATAAATTAAATTCCATTTTCATGAGATAAAAATCAGGGAATCATACTTGTGGTTTATAAATGTAATTTCTGGTCCTTAACATGGTTTTGTTATAATGGTTCTATTACATCTGTACATATGCAAAAGTAAAACAGATTCTAGGTACAGACAGGCCAATAAAGCATCCAGAGGATTAAAATATCCTGTACTGGATCTGGTACTCACCACCATGGGAGTTCATTGCATGTCTCCTGTGTCAGCTTCTCACTAGTGAGGTCAGATCACAAAGCTGTCTCATTTCAAGTAAAGGTCAATCCAGAAAATCCAGCTAATCTAGTAACAGGAACTATTCAAAGGCAAAATACATCCTATTAAGTGACAGTTTGTCAAAGTTCAAGGCTCCTCCAACCCTGAGACCACAACTACTTATACAGAATTGTTCATAGAGTACCTATAGAAACATGTGGATAGCTGAAGAGAGGCTGCCACACCTACCAGAAATAAACCCAAAATAAACACTCAAAGCAAACCTCAGTAGTGGAATTCCCACCTAAACAGTGTATATAATAAAGGAAGAAAAACTCATAGCCAAAATGAGGAAGAGCAACTCCCTTAAAGGCTATTGCTGTGTTATACAACTAAACAAGAACTAAGAGGTCTACTTAAATCCAACAAGGCCAGCTATGAGGTCAGGATAGCCTCACAGGCTAAAGATAATCGGAGGGCCTTCTTCAGCTATGTCCAGAACCTTGGAGGTAACACACAGCAGTATGCTGAACTGGTGATGAATGGTACCACCTTCAATGATCAGCGTGACATAGCAAATCTACTGGCTGATAAATTCTCCTCAGACTTTACCCCCAACTCCTCCCACCAAGTTCCACCAGGTAAAATCCCCTCATACACACTTCCTTCAGCTATCAGCAGGGACCAGTTGCTGGCAGCACTCACTAAGAACACCGTCAGGACCACCTGTATTACACTTAAACTACAGCTTTGAAACTGGCTATGTTCCAAGTGAATGGAGGACCACAACAATCATTTCCCCCACAATGGTGGACCATCAACCGATACAGGGAATTACAGTACCATCAATCTAATAAGGCTAATATGCAAAGTCAGAGAATAAATTACCATGGAAATGATAAATAAGGACATTGACAACCTAAGGACACTGGACCCATCCCAACTTGGCTTTGGTAAAGGAAGATCATGCCTACTTAAACTGATATATTTCTTTGAGAGGGTCACCAAGGCATTGGATGAGGGTGAAATAGTGTATACTGTGTATCTTGACCTGGCTATGGCATTTGGTACAATACCTCACTCAGACATTGTTGACAAGCACTCTGAGCTATGCATACATCCTTACATAACTCATTGGATTGCCGGCTGCTTCACAGACAAGACCCAAGAAGTCAGGATCGCTGAGACCATCTCCACCATGAGCCTGGCCACTAGTGGAGCACCCCAGGGCTCAGTGCTGGGCATGCTGCTGTTTGGCATTTACCCATCAGAAGTCAGGGCTAATGTTCAAGGCCTCTGACTCACCAGATTTGTAGATGACTGGAAATTGGGAGCTATTATATATTTATCCAAGACACTGACACTCTGGCCTAAACCCAGTGCCAAAAAATGCATTATAAAAAGTCAATTACTCCATCATTAAAACACCACTAAGAGTCAACCCAGTAGTAAGAAATAGGGGAACATATGTAGACTGTAGTCTGCCCTTTGACCAACACATAGCTAAGATAATACGAACATCATTCTATGTCACCCAACTTATAGGTAAGAGTATAGCATTCATGTCCAAGGAAGTTATTGTACTACTCTACTTGTCTCTTATCAGACCTATCATTGAATACAATGCCTCCTTTGGTATACGTCTAACCGGATCCCCTTCAGTTAACCGAAACGCCACAACGCCGAAACACAAATCACCGACACCAACAGACCGACAACACAAAATACCGACAATACACACAACCATACATGCACTAACCGTAACCCAAACCCTAACCCTAAGGTCCGACACAACCGCACACTTAACCTACCCGCACCCTAACCCTAACTCACTTAACCCACCCCTAAACCCACAGTCCGTCACTATCGCACACACACCCTACCTGCACCCTAACCCTAACTCACTTAACCCACCCCTAAACCCACAGTCCGTCACTATCGCACACACACCCTACCTGCACCCTAACCCTAACTCACTTAACCCGCCCCTAAAACTACAGTCCCTCACTATCGCACACTTACCTGTCCGCTCCCTAACACTAATTCCCTCACTCTATCGCACACTTACCGAGTCCGTTGGGTTCTCACCTTGTCGGTCATCTGCGTTGTCGGTGATTTCTGCCCGTCGGATTCCTTGTCGGTGAAGTGAGATTTCGGGCATCTAAAGGGGATCCGTCTAACCATATACTTACAACAGTTGGAATGCACACAGAGGTTTCTCACCAGGATGATTCGGAGCATGAATACCCTGTCCTACATTGATCACCTAAAGCCTCTGTCTCTGTATTCAGTCTCCTAAAGGCTGCCGAGAGGGTTTCTGTGCCTGGCTTAAAGGGCTTCCTTATTCCTACCCCTGATGGATCTTTTGCACTTGTGCAAAACAAAGAGCATCAGAAACACAAGCTCCATGGTTCTAAACTTCTTTTGTGACATGATCCCCATCAGTGTAAAACAGAATTGTTCCCTTACCCTAATCAAAAGAAACCTTAGCAATTAGATGAGAAATTGTAAATTTATCTCTAGTATGTCCCCTGTGTCCCTTATGGGCAGAGGCTGTCAATAAATTATTATCCTAACACCCCCCCATAAATCCTTAGTTACCTCCCTACTAACATGTCCTCCTTCATAGATGCCCATGATACTCAGAACCCAAATGGTTTGAGGTGCACTGCTAGGATTGTAGGGGCCCTAGTGGTTGTTAGCCTAATAACAACCCATGAACCTATAAGTAGCAAATGTGAAAAGAAATATGGGTTATAATGAATGAATTATCTTGCTAAAAGTGCAATATTCTGTGAAAATCCCATGTCCAGTGCTTAGATGGTCCATATTTGGGACTGATCAGTATTGTTCCCAGAGAATGGAAAATTAGTGTACTTTAAGTTCAGTGAATGGTATAGCTATGCATATAAATATGGTATGTGTCCCAGGAATATGAATAGATATGTTTATGGGAGGTAACCCAAATATTCTTTGCTGTCTTCCATCTTTACAGTAAACACGGATCCTATGAAAACAGCACTGCAATAGGAGTTACACCCCTCCAGTGCTGTTATAATCAGGTCTTGAGCTAAAGACTGATAATGGCCAGTGCCAGCTGGAAAAGGACTGTGGCTGAAAGTAAATCAGCTTTGTTTCTGCCTGCTGCCTATGCCTCTCAACTGTTCCTAAAGTTGTCTCATATTTTTGCCCTGTCTCTCATTTTATTTTCTGGTAAATCACCAAAGAAACTGACAAAATTAGAGTTTCATACATATTATTGTTCAGAAAATGCAAACTGATGCAAAACCTGTTGTTCTATTAACTTTTTAAGTGAATTAGAGGAACATTTAAACACTAACCCTCATTTTCTACTTCTATTTCCCAAGATTTTTTAAGCAAATAAGGTGGTAGGTGTACTGCTGCCTGCCTGACAGCACTAGCTAACTGCTTTACTGACTTCCTAAGCTGATTAAACACCTTGCACTTTTTTCTGTAACCAGTAGTACATGGAGCAGATAAAGCTCAATGCACTACAAAGAATTATGATGTGGTCTCCGTGGTAACCCTTTATTATATGTTTTTGTCAGGGATGCCAAGATTCATCTCTCAAGGTGAATTTCTTGGCATTCATGTCTTGAATATAGTAATCTGGTTATGACCAAGACCTAATCTTAATTATCCTTGTAGTGCATTGAGTGACAAGATTATACTTCAAAGATAGGAAAACGAGAAGCTTGTTAAGCACCTTTCTTATGCTAAAAAATTGCTATTGTCATCATATTTCATACCCAGAGCCAGATCATGGTCAAATGGGGCCCTAAGCAGGGTAATAGATTGCCACGCCACCCAGGCCATTCCAGTGTCACATTACTTCACTATTTCTTCCAGTCACCATAAATACTGTTCAAGCCTGTCAGTGTGCATAGTATTTTCGTCTTTACTTCTACAATGGTTACAGATATTTGGATTTAATTTAAAATTGTTATTTCAAATGTCATAACATGAACACTGATAGCCATTTGCTAAACAAAACAATGTAGTCTCAGAATGAAAAGAGACCTAGCATGAGCAGAACACTTCATTTACTTTGAAAGGGCATTGAAACCCACATTCAAAGAAAGTGCATATGGCCAGTGGTGGATTAAGTTTACCTTTGTGCTGTTTTCAAACCAGAGTCCCCTTGCACACATTTCTTAAGATCATGCATACATCCATATGTTCTTTGATTCATCTTCTTGATTGTACTAAATTATATTCCTTGTATAATAGAGCTTGTTACAGTGTGTTTTACATTTGTAGTTTTGAACATTTTTTCCAGTAAGCAATGAAACAAAATGTATGAACCAATAATGATGATACTGCCCATTTCAGAACATTTCACACAAAAAAAGGCCACTCAGACTTCATTACAATCTACCTTCAGTCAATATGCTCAATTACTGTAGAAGTAAAAGTCATCTGAATAATTTCACATTTAAGAGATCAATATTGAAGAGGTTGCTGCTAGCAAACAACTTCACATTTCAGTGTTTCATCTACAAATTCAGTGCCTGCTGCCCTTGAAGAATAAACTGCCTATGTTCCATTAAAAACATGGTAAGCTAGTAATATTGCAATAGAGAATGGCTGGGTAAATAACGGGTTCAAATTTGCTAAGCATCATATTCAAAAGAGGGCACACATGGGGGGGTAGCATCATCCCCTCTACTTTAAAGTAAACCACAATATCAGTAATCCATATACATGATGTGGGAATAGAACCCACAGCCTTCTAAACCAAAGGAAAGTATATTATCGATTGTGCTACTATCTGTATAGCGCAAACAGTCCTGGCAATTTGCTAAAGAAAACAGTTGCACATTTAAAACAGACCACATGAACAACATTAAGCTTTTCTTCCCTTGAAACTCACAATTCCTTGAAAAATGCAGTGAATGAAAAAAATGCACTGAAACTCACAATTCCTTGAAAAATGCACTGAATATCTTAAGTAGTTTGGTAGATGGTATATAGGATTTAGGATTTGTTTCTTATAACCAGGCTGCAGGGGTTGAGCCTGAGTAAGTTAATGGAATGCTCATCTGAAGGCAGGAACCAAGCAAGTTTAAATTATGTTCATAGAAGGGATTAAACAGCAAAAAGCACCAAATGAAAAACAACAGCAGCAGATGGTAAAGTAGTTTTAAAAGCTGCTACATACTTTCCTCTGCCATTAACAAAATGTGTAACAACAACAAACAAAATTTTTACAGCCAGTGTAAACAAATTTAAACAATAAAATAATGCTGCTCTGAGCAGAAGTCACCGATTTTATTAAAAGTTAAGCACTTTCATTCCCATACTGTATGAAACATAATCGGAGAATTTAAACACATTATTTTTTTCTTATTTATTTGACATTTGTTGACAGTGAAAGTCCGACTGAGCCAGAGCCCTCTTTCACTGGAGACCCAGGGAGAAAAGCTCCACAAGAGTACATAACAAAATATCCACAATAGTACATACAAAGTTTACAAAAGTAACAATTACATTAGAGAAAATATAGTAAGGAATGCAGTTTAACAAGTAATTAAAAAAGCTAATGCTGTTATCAATGTACAGAAGCTGTTAGAGCAGTTGACAGACTTTTTCAGGATACATTACTATATACACAAACAAGGAGGAGATGGTTGAGATATGGAACTTAGAGTCTAGAGTTTCAGAGTTTGCTTTTCCTTATAGCAACATAACCATAGGTCATGCAATTTTACAAAGCTATTGAAACATATACATACCATGAAAATAACCTTAATAGCTTTCTTTGAGATGAAAATTATTAACATAAATGCATAAATAAATATTTGTGTGTGTGTGTGTGTGTGTGTGTGTGTGTATATTTGTATCTATCTATCTATCTATCTATATATATATATATATATATATATATATATATATATATATATATATATAGATACAGATATATATTGTGTGTGTATATAGATTATAAACACATAAACCAAATGACCTTTTTGTGCTGAGAAATACGTTTGCAACTACAATATAAAATTACCTTTTCTTGGATTTTAATTTCTTAGGTCACCATTCAGAAACATCAGCGCATAGTGCAACAAGGCAGCTATGCAGTATACCTGTATACCACACTAGAAATTCATCAAGAGAAATGTGCAATGAAGCAAAACCTGATATGTGGACTTATCCACTGAGTAAGTAGTGAAGTGCATGTGCAGAGTACATATGCAAATGACCCCTCCAGTCATGCATGATTCACTAGAGCAGCACTCTTCGGAGTACCTCATGGCCCCAACAGGATAATCTATGGGACACCAGCTATATACAACACTAGGGTGTTGTTCTTGGCAGTGTACCATTCTGCTGCCCTCCTAGCATATCGCTTACCATACAGAACTGAGCAGTAAAAAAAGATACCAGCGGAACTCCTGATCATATATGCAAACATGCTACCTCAAGTAAACTTGTAGTGCCCCCACCTAGTGATGGCAGCAAGCTTCTGACAGTGACAGCTTGCACAACACCAGAGTCCCTCAATCTCATATTAAAGTAATCAGCACAATTCTGCTATCATGCTTAATGACTGTGATATCTTTATGAGTCACAGACAAACATGATAGCAGAGCAGAGCACACTGGGGACATCTGCATACAGTGCAATGGTATGGAATGCATAATACATTGTACTACACTGTGTTCCACTGTCATGCAACACAGCACAGAACAGTATAGCACAGAGCAGCACAGCACAACACAGTGGAGCATAGTACAGCACAACACAACACAGTGTAGCACAATACAGCACAACATAGTGCAACACACATCACAGCACAGCACAGCACAACACAGTGTGACACAGTACAGCACAGTGCAACACAGCACAGCTCAGTACAGCACAGCACAATACAGTGCAGCACAGTGCAGCACACTACACACAGCACTATACAGTATAGCACAGTACAGCACATTACATCACAACACAACACAGCACAGTACAGCACAGCACACTAAGCACAGCACAGCAGCTGTTGAACTGTGGCGGTGCATCAGGAATGAACTGGATACCACTAAGCACACTGTACATGACTGTATACAATGTTTTACAGTGCACAATTCATAAAGAATGGAGGACGTTTGTATACCCCTATTAAGGACTATGATCCGTGTCTTTAAGTAATGATTTTCAATAACGGCAGACAATATGTAGTACACAGAGTGCTTATTTGTCTTTTGCACATTACATCCTGTGAATACCAGGGTTAGACCAAATGACCACTAGATCCCTGAAATTACTGTCACAGCCTCAGTATAAAATGACACCTAGAAAATTATCCAGAAGTACAGTTCACACATGGCATATCCATTAGGTCAACCAGATACATGAAGGATAAAACTAAAAATGTGGAATTCACCCATGGTGTAATAGGAAAATAGTATAGGCTTCCTGAAACCTCCTGTCAACATAGTATAAGGTAAACAGAATAAATTGACACCTTCCAGATACCTGTGAAGCTATTAAAGGATATATCTGCAGATGCCAAAGTTTAGTTGATAGGCAATACAAATATACTGGGAGCTGACAGACTGCAGTCACATGTATTTAAAATAGTACAAAGAGAATCAGGTTTTTGTGCTCCTTGTAGGATGAGGATCAGAATGGTAGTTGTTTCAATCTGTATTTAATATTGTAGTTATTATATAATATTGTATGGTATCATGGAGAATAATGAGCTACAAGGGGAGCGGGGGAGGTGGGGTATAGAGAGAGTTTAGCATAGGTTGACTTCTTCTTCTGGCTTTTCCCAGTTAGGGGTTTGCCACAGAGGATCACCTGTCTGCTCATGATTGGCAGTAGAGTTTTACGGTGTTGATTTGCCAGCCTGGCACCCAACCATCTATGAAAGGCAAACACATGCACGCACACACGCCTAGGGCCAATTTAGAGTGTCCAATATACCTACAGCATGTCTTTGGGATGTGGGAGGAAACCAGAGCACATGGAGAAAACCCATGCAACCACAGAGAGGACATGCAGACTCTGCACAGAAGGCACCCCAGTTGAGGAGTGAACCAGAAAACTTCTTGCTGTGAGGTGACAATGCTAGCCTCTGTACCACTGTAGCCACCCAGTTTAGCATAGGTTGACTGAAGAAGTGAAATTTCTAGGTCAGTAGAGCTTTTATCAAAGTGTAAAATACTGACTTTGTAAGTCTGTAAATGATAGTAGAGTGAAGTTGGGCATCTGTTGTTTGTGAAATAGTATCAGGTAGTAAGCGAGAAGTACTAGAGTGAAGTTGGGCATTTATTTGTGAAGTAGTATCAGGTAGTAAGGGAGAAGTACTAGAGTAAAGTTGGGCATCTGTTTGTGAAGTAGTATCAGGTAGTAAGGGAAAAGTACTAGAGTGAAGTTGGGCATCTATTTGTGAAGTCGTATCAGGTAGTAAGGGAGAAGTACTAGAGTGAAGCTGGGCATCTATTTGTGAAGTAGTATCAGGTAGTAAGGGAGAAGTACTAGAGTGAAGTTGGGCATCTATTTGTGAAGTGCTATCAGGTAGTAAGGGAGAAGTACTAGAGTAAAGTTGGGCATCTATTTGTGAAGTAGTATCAGGTAGTAAGAGAGATGCACTAAAAGTACAAGACTGGTTTGGGTTATCAACTGTACTTGTATCAAGTAAAGGACTTATCCTAGTTTGGGTACACCAAATGTGAATAACTTTTCCACAGAAACATAATTATGTGCATGTACAGTTAAAATATGTGATGTGCTTCCCAAATAAATAAGGTTTGATATAATTGCTACTAAAGAGTTTTATTGTTGGGAAGGGTCACAAGCATCCAGGCTTTGGAACCTGAGTAACAGGAGGGTGCAAAGGAACTGGGGATTTGTTTATTTTTTTCTTCTTATTCCTGTTATCATTAATATTGTGCTTTTACTGATATCATCCTACTGGGCACAAGTGGCACTTTTGAGAGGTGATCCAGGTGCCTTGTCTGGTTAGCTGACTTGATCAGAAATGAAGACAGACATACAGACATATACCCAGAATTACAGCACATAACCTTAATCTTGTAGGCTATACTGCCATTCTTTGTAGTTAATAGGTATCTGTGTGGACCAGTACAATTTGATATATGTGTTATTCTACCTGGCAAGCTCAGACCAGAAAGCTATCTTGTTTGAAGTAAAGATCAAACCTGACACCACCACTGGGGTAAAAAAAATGAAAAACTTCTCCAAAGCAAACGATTGCCTACTAAGCGATATTATCAAAAGTTTCAAAGCCCCTGCCAACATAGCCAACAATGACTCCTACACAGAGGTATACAGAAATGCCCTATATAGCCACTTAAACAAATGCATTGACTCAGCTGTACCCAACAGGAACAAAACCAGGACTTTCTGAATAAAACAAGCCACCCTGGTGGATTGTAAATATAAATAAGCTATACAACAAAGGAAAGAAATGGATATCTAAGAACATGAGGGAACTTACTCAATAGAGGAAGAATACCCTCCACAGCTTAAACAAGCATTCAATTTCCTATTATATGTAGTTACATACCTTATATGATTAGCTTCCTTGTCATGTAAAGTAACAGCTACATCCCTAAAGCCAGCTGAGAAATATAGCTTAGTTAAACCTCATCTCACATCCATAATTTCAGTTTGTACCTGTTATAACATTCCTGTATCATAACCTTGAAATGAACCCTTGAATTCCATAACCATTTCTTGCATCTCTTTGAGATATTGCATACTATCTGTATTAAGATGGCTGGTTCTCAAGAACTGGCCCTTTACTATAATTCTAAATATATGTGGTGCATGCATGCTACTCTTATGTACATATCTTACTCTTATGTACATATCTATTTGCATGCACATCTTTTTTATATACCGTAGTGGTAATTTCATTCCTAATTCTTTCTAATTTAATGTCTAAGTACTTGATACCCTTTCTAGAACATTCCATTGTAAAGTTTAAATAGTTGTTTGGTTTAATTATTCAGCAAATGCTCTCAGTTCCATAGCATCACCATCCCGTACCATAAAGATGTCATCAATGAAACTTTTAAAGAAGAGTACTTTTCCTTTATATGTTTCGAAGCCATTATAAACATATGTATCCTCCCATTCTGCCACCGCAGTGTTTACATATGTATTCGCCACTGGTGTGCCCATGGCAGCACCCATTTTCTGATGGTATATTTGGTCATAAAACAAAAACACACTACTTTTTAGCACTAATTCTAATAATTCACAGATGGTTTTTATTTTTCTACCAGTTAGATTCATGCTTTTACACAAAATATGTCATACTGCCTCTATTCCCATGGCAGTAGGACTAACAGTGAACAGTGACTTTATATCAAGTGTAATCAAATAAAAATCAGCATCACTATGGTCACTGTATCAAGTATAAAGCTGTGTCAAGAAGTCTTCAGTGTATTTTATGTAGCTTTTAATCATATATAAATATTCACTAAGTACAGACTGTAGATAATGTGAAATAGGCTCTGTTACCCACTCTTCCCCAGACACTATAGGTCTCATTGGGGGGTGGATTAGATCTTTGTGAATTTTTGGTAATCCATACATCACAGGTAATCTTAGACAGGACACGGCAAGATTGTTAAATAAATAAATATCACCATTCAATTGCATCTCACTTATTGCCATATTGATACCACTCTTGATTCTTGATACGTCTGAGGCATTAATAATCGCACGTCTTGCTACCACTTAAGAATTCAAGCACACATGCATCATAGTGTGCCTTATCCAAAATAACTACTGTCCCTTCCTTGTCTGCCTGTTTTATAATAATACTATCTCTATTTTCTTCCAATCTATTCAAAGCTTCCACCTCAGACACCTGTAGCAGCTGGAGAGACCACAGAGGTTTCTCACCAATAAAATGCAGGGCCTCCTAGCCATGACTTGCATGGATAGACTGAAGGCCTGTCACTCTACTGTTTATTGTATAGGCTGCTGAGAGGTGACTTGTGCCTACAGCTCAGTCTCTGACCCTGCCCTGATGTATATGCTGCACATCTGCAAGTCAAATGGCAAAAGTCACTTGCTGTAGGGATGTTAACCTAACCTGTGACATTAACAGAACATGCTGGAGAGACAGATATATCTCTCAGAGATTGCTGCTTCTCTGGAATAAACTTCCACGTCATGTGAAGCAGAGCTCTTCACTGACCCTATTGAAGTGCAACCTGTGAGGTACATGGGTGCCACCTCCAGGGTGAATATGCAGTTTCCCATACATTTGTACAGGTTGCACTTCAATAGGGTCAATGAAGAGCTCTGCTTCACATGACTTGGAAGTTTATTCCAGAGAAGCAGCAATCTCTGAGAGATATATCTGTCTCTCCAGCATGTTCTGTTAATGTCACAGGTTAGGTTACCCTCCCTACAGCAAGTGACTTTTGCCATTTGACTTGCAGATGTGCAGCATATAC
Source organism: Protopterus annectens (assembly GCF_019279795.1). Lineage (NCBI taxonomy): Eukaryota > Metazoa > Chordata > Ceratodontiformes > Protopteridae > Protopterus > Protopterus annectens. Next base: position 1,264,785,765 of record NC_056726.1, read on the forward strand.
ATCGGGGCAGGGTCAGAGACTGCTCTGTAGGCACAAGTCACCTCTCAGCAGCCTATACAATAAACAGTACAGTGACAGGCCTTCAGTCTATCCATGCAAGTCATGGCTAGGAGGCCCTGCATTTTATTGGTGAGAAACCTCTGTGGTCTCTCCAGCTGCTACAGGTGTCTGAGGTGGAAGCTTTGAATAGGGTTAGTCAGTATTTATCATAGACTCACTCTGCAAATTATGTCATCTAACCAAGGACAATTGAGGCAACTCAGAATTAGCATGGCTAGGCTTGTAAGGTCTCTAGGGCCACTAACCTAGTAACCTCCTATGAACCTATGAACCTATGACTGTAAATTAGGAGCTATCATAGATTCCCCCTATGACACCAACATCTTACAAAAAGGTCTAACACAAACAAATGAGTGGTGTGAAAGCCACAGATTAAAACTCAATGCAAATAAATGCATTATCGTGCCCTTTGGGAAATCTTCCATCCAAGCTAATTACTCCATTGATAAAACACCCCTAAGAGTTGACCTGATAGTTAGGGATCTGGGAAGATATGTAGACAGTAATCTAATATTCGACCAACATGTAGTTAGGATAGTAAGGAAATCATTCTGTGTCACCCAACTCATAAGCAAGGGTATAGCAGGCAGGTCCAAGGAAGTTATAATATCCTTATTATCCTCTTTCAAAAACAAATTGAGAGTATTCCTGAAAACACACTGGTTACGTCAATGCTCTAAACCTGACTAGTCAAAGTGTCTCTACATACTCTACTCTGCCTTACCCATCTACTCATTAAGCAACTCTATTTTTCTTTTTAAACTATGTTGCTTATTTCTCTTGACTACTCTGACTGTATTTACATCCCTTTATTTATTCTTGTATCGTGCACTGTACATTTTTCTGTGATAACCTGTTTACGCATACTGTTAATACTTTAATATTTGCTCATGTATCCTTATACTTTATTGTATTCATTTTATTGTCCTAACTTGGAGCTTAACTCCTCGGGCCTCTACTGAAAATGGACATGTATCCAGTTAGACTAGCCCGGTTAACAAATGTAAAATAAATAAATAAAATAAAATAATATCACTCCAGTCAGCCCTTATCAGACCCATCATTGGGTACAATGCCACCTTTGGCAGGTACGTAACAGTGTACCTGCAAAAGCTGGAATTCCATCAAAGGTTCCTCACTAGGAGAATGCTGAGTATGAATACCCTGTCCTACACAGATCACATTAAGGTCCTATCTCCGTACTCAGTCTTTTACAGGTTACTGAGAGGTGATATAAGCCTAGTGTATAAGGCATCCTCAGATCTAGCTCTGATGGATATCTTGCTCATCTGCATGACAAACAGCACCAAAAACACTAGATCTAATAACCTTAACTTTGCCTGCAATATAAACAGAACATGCTGGAAGTACTGATATATGTCTCAAGGATCCTCAGGCTGTGTAATAAGGTTCCCATCTACATGAAGCAGAGTTTATCCCTGTACCTATTCAAAAGAAGCATTGATCATTGGATGGGAAATTGTTAGTTCACACCCAGTCTATCCCCCCATGTCACAGAGATTGACAGTAAGTAAATTAATTCCCAACTAAAATACCCCCCCACCCTAACCCTTAGCTACCTCTTTACTAACATACCTCACCATATAGACGCTCAAAGAATTCAAGAACAAAACTAGGTTGGGTTACATGGCTTGGCTTTTAAAGATCCTGGTGGTTGTTAGCTTAGTAGAAACCTATGAACTTATGAAGCTATAACTGCCATTGAGTATATTATCCTATAGCTAAATGGATGAGAAAGGGGTGTGTGAAAAGGATGTTTTTGTGTGGCTTTGAGTATAAGGTAATGCTTGTTTGTGGGAGGGCTTCTAAATTAAGGATAACTGTGCATAGAGAAGGAACAGGTCAATAAGAATGAAGTGTATAACAAATATGTTTCAAATAATCAGAGTTGTAGGGTGACTGTATATGTCTCATAATTGCTGCTATGTTAAAAATGCTAAATGAAGTCATGCTGTATTGTAAAGTATGAGAAAATCATTCTACTACAAACTTATGCTTAGACAAATACATCATTTTAAACAGTGGTGCATAAGCGTACCTCTCAAACCCTAAACGTTAAAATCGTAGCAATGGTCTTTAAAAATCATAATGGAGGGTGAGAAAGAGAAGCACCATTTTACTTTTCAGACTAGAATGTCTCTTTATAGTAGACCCTATATAGTTAGTAGTGATGAATCTTTTTACAGGCTCAGTGCAGTTATTTAATAATGTACATGTTTTTAAACAGTTCTGTCTTTACGAAGTTAAGCAGGAAACTTAAGAGATGTAATTCTTAATCGAAGGACACCAATCATAGCACAGTGTGTAAATTGCAGTAGTTTAGAGATATGCGGATGACAGTAATGAATGTTTATGACATTATGGATTAGTGTTTGTACATGCTCTAGCAATGTATTTGTTTACGATTGTCACTTGTCTACCTAGCAATGTATAGAGTTTGTAATACTTCATTGACTGTTCCTCCTGCGCAAGTGACAGATGTCAAAAGTACCAGCGGTCTGACTGCATAATCAGATCTCTGTGCTATGCTCAAGAATGCTTTGGTGAACATTTCATTGTGATCTGTTGCAGATTGCTTTCAATGCATGTAAAGATCAAGAGTTTAAGGCTATGAGCTGTTAATAAGCTGCTTCCAGTGGTGCAGAGTTTGAGTCTCATAACCTCTATCTGCTTAAATATATCAGTCTAAGCAAGTCACTTACCCTGACAGTGCTCTTGGGCTAAGTATGATAAACCTTCATGTAAATCAGTGCTGCACCCCAGTTAACAAAAAAGAATTGCAACTGATATTCTTAACTCTGAGATGTACTGCTAAACCATCAGTCCCTGACTAGAAGTACTGGTGGTAATTTAAATGTATAAAAAAAAATGAAAACTGTTCATCATTTTCATACTCCTAGCAAAAACTGCCGGGATGCTGAAGGTGCCCAGTATGCTCCAGTAATAGCACCCCACAAACTGTTTAATGTTCACTTTGTCAGTACAAATCACTTCAGTGAAAACAACCTTTCCTTCAAACCTCAAGGATGTTATTACAGTTTCATAAATGCCCTGCATACACTCTGTTTCCCTGCCCTGCTATCAGATTTCACACATCTAATACTGGAAATGCCCAATCAGTATTGGTATAGTACCTTCTTCCTGACCACAACTGACTACTTGCCAGGAAATGATAAATGGAATAAAGAAAAATTATACTTCATGTAAAATGCAGCTGTGGGTTACTGTATAAACTATGTTAAAAAAAAAAAACTTTCCATCCTCTCTGTATTCACCTCTCCTCTAACATACGTGCCTGTAGGATACTGGGCATTAGTAGACATTTAGTACTAAGTTGAGCCAGTTTAGGACACTGACGTGTACCCATCTATTATAATCAATAAGTAAGGCCACATCTTAACCTTATATGGTTAAGTGAAACTTGTCTCTTATCTCTCAGGGTGTCTTTTGCAGTTTTTTGCTAGTGATTATCCAGCCACAAACTTTTTACTGACCTGGTCCCTTAATTTGTCTCTTCTGTTATTCATGGGTAAAATTATATCATTTAAGAAGGTCATCAAGAACTACTATCGTTAGAGTTAGTGATATCATCTCTGTCAATGAGCAAAACATGCTGGAGGGATAGGTTCCTGACCCAGAGACTCCCCATACTCTGGAATAGACTGCCCATACATGTCAAGCAGAGCGCCTCCTTGACCCTCTTCAAAAGGAACCTTGATGATTGGACGGGAGATAGGAAATTCACCCCGGTGATCATGTCAGTTGCCCTGCTAGACAGGGGTCCAGAGAAGTAAATATTGTGGAAAGAAATATCCAGGGAATTGTTATGGCTAGGCTTGTATAGGCCCTAGGGCTGATAGCCTAGTACTAGCCTATGAACCTTTACTCAGGAGCAGCTAGATGACTTAACCACCTTTGAAGACTGCTTGGACTCAGTCTTTGAATGAAGGAATCACAAGCAACTTAAAAATAAACCTACAAAAACTGAGCTTACGCATGTCACATAGTCTGTCCATCTCATACTCCATGCCTTTCTCCCCTAATTTCTAATGGAGACATTATAATGCAGTTTTTGTCAAGGCTATAAAACATGGAAGTGATCTCAGACAATATGTTCTCACTAAAGGGCCAGGTAAGAGAAATTGTTATGTCTCTTTCTTTTGTATAAGAAATATCTCCTGAATCAGCACCATACTTGGACTTGACTAATGTGATACACGCATTTTATCATATCCTCCTGATTACTCCAATGTTGCATGCCTTAGACTTCGCTCACCTCTAGCAGGTGCAAAATTTCTTCACAAGAACTTTGACTTGCACATCTTTGTCTTATCATTTACCTGTAATGTTGGATTTGACTAGCTGCTGAAAATTGCAAGGTCTGTCCTTAAGATCTTAGTGTTAACTTAATGAGTGCTAAATGATATGAGTCCTGCCTTTTTAAGAGATATTTTTGCCTTGTATTTTGGCAAACCCCCTTAGGACACCAAATGAAAGGTTCCTAGAAAATCTTAGAATACAGAACATCAGGGTATGTGTTCATTTCCCCGTGTAAAGCAAATCTTTTGGAATTTACGATATTCCTTGACTTGAGTTGTGATTTTAAAACTTGCTTTTGAAGGTTTCTTATTATCATCTTTATTAGACAGTGTATTTTAATCTCTAGACATATTTTGAAACACTTATGAGCTGACTGGTTTTAATAATTTTAGATAATACTAAAAATGGGCTAAACTTTTAGCATTTTGTAATGTTTATTGATTAACTGCATGTTTACTTTTGTACAGTTTTCAGCTGATAAGCCCTTTAAAAAGTTGAAGTTAAACAAAAATGAAGTGCCCAAAACAATCAAAATGACTTCCAAAACAAGGACACTTCTGGGTGACTAATCTTGTATGTTTTCAAATAAAAATAGCAAAAGCCTGCTTTGATCCCTTTGAAATGTTGTTGTGTCTTTCGGCTTTTCCTGGTTAGGGGTCGCGACAGCGGAACTCTGGTCCGCTAATGATTGGATCATTACACCCTTTTGCTGTTGTTATATTCTGAGCTGCAACCAGATCACACCTTCACTCTAGAAACAAATTTACCAACTAAAGTAAGTGCCATAATGTTTTTCTTCTGGTTCTTCATTACCTACCCAAAGAAAGACTTGCTAAATGACAGCTAACTGAAACAGTATAATGACAGTTATACGTTCATCTGATACACCTCATGACATCACCAGTACAAAGTAACAGTTTATCAAACCAAAGGAAAAAGCTGATAGAAACACATGAAGTACCATGAATACCAACTAAATATGCATATTTACTAGTAGCGTTAGCACTGCAACCTATTTTACACACACTATACTGTGTCACCCCTACACAATTTTAACAACAAATCAATGGAGAAATCAGTAAATATATAAGACAAATTTAGCTGGCTGTAATCATGTGTATATATGCCAAACATTGCTGTTCAATTTGCACTTAGTTATTGCAATATTCAGTACTAAAATATCTAAAGATCAAATGTTTTGATAAACTAAAATGCAGTATGCAATACAGTCTTTACAAAATACTGCAAAAAAACTAAACCAAACATACCTATTCTACACAAAATCATATAAAGTAACCAAAATAAATCTCCTAGCACATTAGCTTAAAATATAAGAAAACTGCATGCACAGCTGCACTGAAGTATAGCATAGTCATAATCAGAAAGGCAAATGAACCAAAACAGCAATATCCTAATTGAAATCAAGTCATGAAACTTCTCCATGGCGCAAGCTCTAAAGCTGGTACACAATCATACTTCATAGAAAGCTATATACAATATGGAATAGCATATATAGCCTTAGACAAAGAAACATGCAACAGAGCTGGCCATAATACTCATAAACATTTTCACAAATATGTGCAGTTCATACTAAGCACCAGAACTGAAAATATAACACATCCTTTCTGATGCACAGAATTAAATCTTGAATAGGATATTAAGCACTTTTCCTGCATTATTAGTTATTCATCATAAGTGCTCAACGTGGCACACTGTCAAACTATAGGACAATGCTCTGACACACACATCCTAATAAGAAGAATTACTTCGGCTTACAATGACATATTTAGCATCAGATACACAAAAGAAAGACTAGCATTGGCTTTTGCACTAATGGATTTTGAAAATGCTGCTATAAAAAGCTGCTCGATAAACTTTCCCAGGACTTTGGTGCCATATCAAAGTAACAGGATCAGCATTCTGATCAGTACCAACTGACAGCTCACAGGTTCATGTAAGTAGCTAGGATCGTTGTCCTACCTAACACCACATGAGGAATTGCAGACATTCAGTGCCACTAACTAGGCTGGACAAGGAGAAGGTTACAGTTAACTGCCTGTCAGGTGCCAGGATCCGCCACATAACACAAGCACTCAGGTCACTCCAGAACAAGTACAAATACAACTCTATCATTGTCCATGTTGGTGTAAATGACCTGAGACGTACCTCCCTGGACTACATGAAAAGAGACATGGAAGAGCTCTCTGATCATGTAGCCCAGGCCGGTATGACCCTGACCCTGAGTAGCATCCTGCCCTCACCAAGAATGATGCCACAGTATAAAGAAAAAATGATCAATTTCAACAATTGGCTAAGTTTCTGGTATCATTCAAAGGGGATCCAGTATCTGTCCGCCTGGGATGACATACTCAACAAGCCACATTGCTTCGCAAGAGATGGCTTGCACCTGTCACCCTTAGGCTTTTGAATAATGGCCAAGGCTCTTGCAGCCCCCATAGTGCCTTTTTTAGACAAGGCTCAAAAGACAAACCCACCACCATAAATAGCACAAGTAACCAAAAACTGAGGGTAATGCTACTCAACGCCAGAAGTCTAAACCTCAAAATGCACGCACTCGAGGCACTCCTCAGTATGGTGAACATCGACATCTGTGCAGTAACAGAAACCTGGTTTAAGGCTTCTGAGAGCACCCCAGCACTACTAGGCTATAACTCATACCATACCTTTCGGCCACAGAACCAGGACCGAAACAAAAAAGGCGAGGGTGTATCCATATTCATCAAGGATACCCACACCTCCAGGTTAGTGGCACAGCACAATGCATCAGAGATCATCCATGTGCAACTAACAATGGGCAAAACTGCAATCCAAATTGTAGCTTGCTACAGATCACCCACCATGGCCCAGGACCCCCATTGCGCATTTCTGGAGACACTGGGAAATATGAAGGTCCTACCAAACACCTTAATACTGGGTGATTTCAATTACCCAAACATAAACTGGGAGAACTACTCAAGTACTAACTCCCTTGCCCAACGCTTCCTAGAATTTATAAACTCAAACACCCTGGATCAACTGGTCAACACCCCCACCAGAGGGAACAACATATTGGACCTGGTCATCAATAACATAGGCGACTGGTGTTCCACACTGGAGGTCAACCCCTCGCTGGTTAGATCAGAGCATAGACTAATCACTCTGGATATCCAAATTCCGCCCCCACCCCCAATCAAGGAAACCACCATGAAAAACTTTTCAAAAGCAAACTTCACGTTACTTAAGACCGAGGTGGAAAGGTTCACAGCCCCCATGCTAAAGGACAATGCTGTCCAAGCTGCTCAAATCTTTACAAAGGCACTCTATGAGCATCTGCAGGAATGCATGGATCGTGCTATCCCAAGTAAAACCAAGACTCACTCCTCCAAGAAAAGGAAACCAGTCTGGTGTTCCCCTGCCATAAACAAGCTATACAACAGAAGGAGGAAACTAGTACAGAAAAGAGTAAATTCCCAAGAAGGAAAGACATCCCTGATCAGTATCAGCAAGAAACTATGATCCCTCGTTAAATCATCCAAGGCTAGTTTCGAAAAAAAAATTGCCAATGACTCCAAAGATAACCACAAAACATTCTTTAGCTATGTCAAGAACCTAAGTGGAAACTCTCAGATCTGCTCTGAGTTAGTGCAGAATGGCACAAAATACACTGAACCGACTGATATTGCAAACATTCTGGCAGACAGGTTTAGTGCAAACTTCACCCCCTAAACGGCCCATAAGCATACCAGAAGAATGTAGGGCCACGTCAATCACCGATGCACAGGTTAAAACAGCCCTATCCAAAGCCAAAAACACAGCTTCAATGGGACCTGATGGGGTTCCAGGCTGTGTCTTACAAGAGCTCCAAAATGAACTAACCCCTCACCTAAACACACTCTTCAAACTCAACCTCTCTACAGGCTACATACTCATAGAGTGGTGCACAGCAACAGTTATCCCACTCCACAAAGGAGGAGCCACAACGGACCCCGAGAACTATCGTCCTATAAGCCTGACTAGCCTGGTCTGCAAGGCTATGGAATGCATCATCACAGAACTCATTAACAGGGACATTGGGAACCTCCAAACCTTGGACCCTACCCAGTTTGGTTTTGTTAAGGGCAGATCATGCCTCCTTAACCTGGTGGATGTCTTTGAGATGGTTACCAAGGCATTAGACAAGGGAAAGGAGGTCCACACAGCCTACCTAGACCTCGCAAAGGCTTTCAACACCATTCCCCATTCTAGTATTATAGACAAGCTCACCAACTTGAACATAAACCCCTACATCACGAGATGGGTTGCCAACTGGCTCATGAATAGAACCCACATGGTGAGAGTTGCAGGCTCTATGTCCGACTCTAAGCCAGTTACAAGTGGCGTCCCCCAAGGCTCAGTCCTAGGACCCCTCCTGTTTGGTATATACTTCTCAGAGGTACAGGCAAGCATAGGAGGACTATGGCTGACCAAGTTTGCAAACGACTGCAAACTAGGGGCCATAATTGATTCTCCGGCTGATACAGACCCCCTTCAGATGGGTCTCACTGAGGTGGATACCTGGTGTCAAAATCGTGACCTCAAGCTAAATGCCAAAAAGTGCATAGTCATCCCCTTTGGAAAAAAAAAATACCCACGAACTACCACATAGGTGGTTACCCCTAAATACAGGAAATGTAATAAGGGATCTGGGGACCCAAGTAGATAGTAATCTTTCCTTTGATAATCATATTGCCAAGGTGGTTAGAAAATCCTTCTATGTGGCCCACCTAATCACAAAAGAGTTCGCATCTAGAACAAAAGAGGTTATTGTGCCTCTCTACTCATCACTCATTAGACCCATCATAGAATACAATGACCCATTTGGGATGTACCTTACAAGACACCTGCAACAGCTGGAAAGGTCACAAAAGTACCTCACCAAGAAGATTACTGGCCTGAAAAAGATGCCCTATGCAGCCCGACTCAAGAAACTCCAGCTGTACTCAGTTGCATACCGCTTACTCAGAGGTGATCTCTGCCTGACATACAAGGCCATGTCCAATCCAGAATTGATGGACATGCTCTACCTAAAAAAAAACAAATCCCAGAGAGCCGCACGCTCTAGAGATATAAACCTCACCACAACGATAAATAGGACATGCTGGAGGGATAGATTCCTATCCCAGAGACTCCCCATGCTTTGGAACAGGATTCCAATATACATCAGGCAGAGCCCCTCACTAACACTCTTCAAGAGAAACCTTGACGGGTGGATGGGAAACAGAAAATTTACCCCGGGGATCACTGCACTGGCTCTGCTGGACAGTGGTGCAGGGAACTAATGGCTCTGCTGGACAGTGGCGCAGGGAACTGATGTCTCTGCTGGACAGAGGGACAGGGAACTAATCTAAGGGGATGGCGAAAGCCAATGCATTCTGGCTAGGCTTATAAATGCCCTTGGGCAGATAGCCTAGTACTTAGCTATGAACCTATGAACCTAAATGAAGGAACTTTCGGTGGAAGACACAAAGTAAGTAAATACCTAGTTAGAGCATATGTATGTTGTAAGAAAATCAAGGAAACATATAATGACAACAATTTTTCAAATAATCTCCACCTGAAATACCGTCCATAACTGAATTTAATCTTTCAGGCTCCTGTCATACAAAAAGTCAAATGAGAAATGGTGTAAAACACTATGAACCATACTTAAACAATTACATACTCCAGTGCATGATGGTCTTCAAAGTATTATAACTGAGCACAGGCAAAACTTAAGCAAATATCACCTAAGGACTACCTGCACAACCCCTGTGATAACTTTTATTCCTCTCCCCTGAAGAAAACATGTTGAAATAAATACTGCAAAACAAAAGCACTTACATACCCATACAGATAATTGAAAAAGTTGCCCACATCATTTCCCTCGGACACTTTACATATTTTATAAAGTCCCAGATGGCATACAGATATATATATATATATATATGTATTTATTTATATTTATATATATATATATATATATATATATATATATATATATATTATATTATATATATATATATATATATATATATACGTATATATATATATATATATATATATATATATATATATATATATATATATATATATATATATATATATATATATAGGTGGACTTCACAATGCTAAATTTCTGAAAGATCGCATTTCATATGGCCGAGACCATATGATCAAAGTTTCAGAATTTCTACATTGTGAATGGAGATATGCATACAGAGTGGAACGGGAGATTTCCCTTTTCCTCCCTGTAGTGTCATCTCGGAGTTGGTATATTTATGTAGTGGGGGTATGGGGGTGCAGGGGGCTTGCCCCCCTGCTATAATGGTGAGAAAGTTTTTTTTTTGTTTGCTTTTGTGGATTTATTTTACAATGTCGAGGTTCCAAAAATTCGATTATATGGTCTCGGCCATATGAAATTTTATCTTTCGGAAATTCAGCATTGTGAAGTGAATCCATATATATATATATATATATATATATATATATATATATATATATATATATATATATATATATATATATGCATCTATTTTGGATGATCGAGTTTTCGGAAACTCAAAATTTATACTGATAAGACAATATGATCGAGTTTCCGAAAATTCGAACATCAAAAAAAAAAAAAAAAAAAACAACCCCCCCCCACAAAAATCTACTTTATTTTTACATTTATGCAGTGAGCTACCCCTCTGCACCCCGCACACCACCTGCAAATTATATACACTAACTGTGAAATCATGCTACATGGAAGAAAAGGGTAAATTTCCTGATCCTTGCTGTACCGTAATTTCCATTCAAAAGCTTTGAGTTTTCAAAAACTTTATCATATGGTCTCTTTTCTGATCAACTGACAGGGAACTATATATGTATATATATATATATATATATATATATATATATATATATATATATATATATATATACTTCAAAAGCTCAAAGTTTCAAAATTTCAAACTTCAAATGGCTGAGACCATAAGATCGAAGTTTTGAAACTTAGGAAACCTAATAAAAAGAAAAATAAAAACAAACAAAAAAATGTATAGGTTCATAGGTTCATACTAGGCTATCTGCCCTAGGGCATTTATAAGCCTAGCCAGAGTGTGTGTGGCTTTCACCACCCCTTAGGATGAGAATACTATGCCCATTTAGGGTTTAGTTTACTGTGCCTCTGTCTAGTAGTGACACAGAGATGACCCCCGGGGTAAACCTACGATCTCCCATCCACTCATCAAGATTTCTCTTGAATAGAGTTAGTGAGGGGCTCTGCCTAACATGGACTGGGATTCTGTTCCAGAGTGTAGGGAGCCTCTGGGTTATGAATCTGTCCCTCCAGCATGTCCTATTTATCTCTGTGTTGAGGTTCAAGTCTCTTGCTCTTGTGGCTCTGATGGATTTGGATTTTCTGAGGTGGAGCATGTCCATTAATTCCGGATTGGACATGGCCTTGTACGTCAGGCACAGATCACCTCTGAGTAGGCGGTATGCGACTGAATAGAGCTGGAGTTTCTTCAGCCGGGCAGCATATGACATATGTTTGAGACCCTTTATCCTCTTGGTGAGGAACTTTTGGGGCCTTTCCAACTGCTGCGGGTGTCGGGTAAGATACATCCCAAATGGGGCATTGTACTCAATCATTGGCCTGATAAGAGAAGAGTACAGGGGCACAATGACTTCTCTTGATCTAGATGTGAATCCCTTCATGATAAGGTGGGCAATATAGAAGGTCTTCCTAACCACTTTGGCAATGTGTGTTTCCCCTGCACCCCCCACACCCCCTAATAAGTAAATATACCAACTCTGAGATTTTACTACAGTGAAAAAAATGGTAAATATCCTGTTCCGTGCTGTATGGCGATCTCTGCTCAAAATGTTCAAAGTTTCAAAACTTCGATCTTATGGTCTTGACCCTTTTGAAGGTCAAAGTTTTCAAAGGGGATCAATGTTTTTATATATATATATATATATATATATATATATATATATATATATATATATATACGGGTCTACTTTGTTTGATAGAAACACATTTCACTGAAACAAATTCCCTAAGCACAATTCACTGAAAGCTCACTTCACTGCAAACTCATCTGACTGAAACTCATTTTGTCTAAACAGGTATATGCCCTGTTCCCCACTGTAGTGCATTTCTGGAGTTAGTATATATAGTAAGGTGGGGTGTGGGGGCCACAACGTCCCCACATTGGGGGTGTGGGGGGGCGTGACCCTCCCCACTATTTTAAATGTTGTAAACCATAGACATGGATTCTTACATGTCAAATGAATAACTCTTTCCAGAAAATAATATATACCCAAACTATGTGAGCTGCTACGCCCCCCCCCAAAACTATATATACTAACTCCAGGATCGCACTACAGTGGAGGACAGGGCATATACCTGTTTAGACTAAATGAGTTTCAGTCAAATGTGTTTTCAGTGACGTGAGATTTCAGTTTTATATATATATATATATATATATATATATATATATATATATATATATGTGTGTGTCTAGTGGGCAGCACAGTGGTGCAGCAGACAGTGTTGTTGCCTCACAGAAAAATGTTCACTGGTTCAGTTCTCGGATGGGGTGCCTTCTGTGTGGAGTCTGCATGCATTCACATGGGTTTCCTCTTGGTGATCCTGTTTCTACCAACATTCCAAAGAAATCTAGTGGGTGGAATAGATACTAAATTGGTCATAGTTGTGAGTGTGCTTGCGAATGCTTGGTGTGGAAGAACTACCACAGCAGGGCTACCCACCTGGTGGTGTAAACCTTGGCTCTCTGTGATTGTTCCTGTTGAAATTACACCCCAATCCCATGTGCAAAATTGGGAAAAATGGGTTGTGGATGGATGGATGGAGGGATGGATGGATGGATGGATGGATATATGGATCTATTATAGATTGTCAAACATGCATAATGTTGGCGTAAAAATGTTGAAACATAGAACTTAGACAAAAATGCACATGCTTCAAGGATTATCCCTTTGCAGGCTAAACCTGCAACCCCCTAACCCTCTGCTAATTATATATACTAACTCTGAAACTGCACAATTCCCAGGGAAAGGGAATATTCTTCTACCTGAGGAATGTCAATCTTTTACATATGCTAGTGTTTCTCTTGACAAAATGGTATCAACCAAACAGAAGCTGAGATTGTGCATGTTCACTAATCCATAATACATACATATATATTATTACACACACACACGTGGATATAGATATAGACATAGCTCACTAGAACTATAGATATATTGTGGTATTCTGGGCTGCAGTTGTACAGCAGACCTCACATTCTGGAAAAACATCCAGAATCAGTATTCACATCATTCCTATCTAATCAACAAAACTGGAGGTTTACAGGAGCATGGATCAGTTGTATTGCCCAACAGATACCCCTACCTATCTGACCCTACCCTTCACACTTCCCGTTTCTTCCTTCTTCCTTTAAAAATGGACCTACGGAAACATGAAAGGGTAAACTACCTTGTTGAGAGTTCATCAGGGTAGGAAGGGATTGTGAATCAAAGGAATTGATGGAGTGATGTAAAAAGGAGTTGTCTTTCACCAAAAGCTTCAACTTACAGGTTCCCTACATGATTATTTCTGCTTTTAGCACTTCCTGTTTCTGAATCAAAAGAATTGATAGATGAAGAAAACTTCTTTGCCTTCAAAGCTTTTCTTGCAATAACATACTAGACCTATATAAGAAATACAGTACTAGTGGTATACACAGCCTACCTAGACCTCGCAAAGGCCTTCAACACCATTCCCCATTCTGGTATTATACACAAGCTCACCAGCCTGAACAAAGACCCCCTATGTCACAAGATGGGTTGCCAATTGGCTCACAGACAGAACCCACTTGGTGAGAGTTGCGGGAGCTAGGTCTGACTCTAAACCGGTTGCAAGTGGCATTCCCCAGGGCTCAGTCCTAGGACCCCTCCTGTTCAGCATATACTTCTCAGAGGTACAGACAAGCACAGGAGGACTATGGCTGACCAAGTTCACAGACGACTGCAAACTAGGGGCTATAATTGACTCACCAGCTGACACAGACATCCTCCAAAAGGGTCTCACAGAGATGGATACCTGGTGTCAAAATCATGGCCTCAAGCTAAATGCCAAAAAGTGCATAGGTATTCTCTTTGGAAATAACAAAGTACCCACAAACTACCACATAGGTGGTAGTCCCCTAAATACGGAAAACATAATAAGGGATCTGGGGACCCAAGTAGATAGTAATCTCTCCTTTGATAATCACGTTGCCAGAGTGGTTAGGGAATCCTTCTATGTGGCTCACCTAATCACAAAAGAGTTTGCATCTAGATCAAAAGAGGTAATTGTGCCCCTCTGCTCATCACTCATCAGACCCATCATAGAGTACAACGCCCCATTTGGGATGTACCTTACAAGACACCTGCAACAGCTGGAAAGACCACAGAAGTGCCTCACCAAGAGGATCACTGGCCTCAAACAGATGCCCTATGCAGCTCGACTAAAGAAACTCCAGCTCCAACCCAGAATTGATGGACATGCTCCACCTAAAGAAAACCTTATCCCCTCGAGCCACACGCTGTAGGGATCTAAACCTCACCACGACAATAAATAGGACATGCTGAAGGGACAGATTCCTGTGCCAGAGACTTCTCATGCTTTGGAACAAGATTCCAATCTACATTAGACAGAGCTCCTCGCTAGCACTCTTCAAGAGAAACCTTGACCAGTGGATGGGAGACAGAAAGTTTACCCCGGGGATCACTTCAGTGGCTGTGCTGGACAGAGGCACAGGGAACTAATATAAGGGGGTGGCAAAAGCCAACACATTCTGGCTAGGCTTATAAATACCTTTGGGCAGATAGCCCAGTACCTACCTATGAACCTATGAACATTAACTTGTATTCTGACTTTATTACTGTTTAGTTGAAAAATTCAGCAACTGTACCAGGATATCTGCATTGAGAAACGGGCATCATTTATTTTATTGTGTTATTGTAAACTATATTACAACTATTTACTGTATATATTAAGACACACGCACACACACACACACACACACACACACACACACACACACACACACACACACACACACACACACACACACACATATATGCCATTAGTTTATCAATATTGATTTCTAATAATGCTGTCTGTCTGCTCACTGCAGTGGTCTCATTTCACTGAATTTATCTTTTTTAAATCTGGTTGCATGTGATCTTAAAATGTTTATAACACATTTTACACAGCCCTTGTGGAACATTCACTTTAAATACAAATGTTGCTGATGTCTGACATGCATATTATAATTTGTTAACTTAGAAGGATTATTGCAACTGCTGTAAGTAATGCTAGATGTAATGAAAATGTCTATGGAAAACTGTTTTAAATGAAACACCATTGTGTTAACTCAAAAATCTTAAGCGTGAGACCAAGTAATCATCTCAGTAAGCTAAATGATATGCTAATGGTTATCTATAAAAGGAAGTCAGAAATCACAAAGGAAAGCTCTATCAAAATGATTATACAGGGTTGGAATTAAAAGTTAAGTTTGGATTAAAAGGCAAAGAATGTTCCTGTTGTACAAACTGGTCACCTCAATGTATCACTTATATTTTTTCATATTTTGTAATTTGTATTTGTATTTTTGGATCTTTTCTCTCCGGGCCTCCACTGAAAATGGGTCCCCAGAGCCCAGTGGACCTCCCCGGTAATCAAACTGGAAATAAATAATAATAAATAAATAAATTTGTTTAGTTTTAAAGGCACCAAAACAGCAATTTACAGCTGCATCTAATGCCGTGTTAATGTTAATGTTAATTCTATAAATTTTGTTTATTTACCCTAGAGCTCCAAATAATAAGGGCTCGACAATGAGGCTTGTTGAAATACTGAAATGAATAACTATTAAGAAATACTGCATTCTAAATATTGCTCCTTTCATGGACTTGGATAAATATTTAACATGGATTTATTAGAAGTCTGTTAAAACGTGTATGTATAATGTGACAAAAATAGGCAGACAATGTACTATTAATGATCAAAATAACCTCTGAGTTGCAAAAAATAATGCAATCATTTTGATATTAGAAATGATTGAAAGAAACATGTTACAGTTTGTGTTTTAAGTGTTAATGATTGAGGTGAAGGCTTACATGTATACTAACTGGTTTTATTAACCTTTCCAATCTGTTAATCAAAACTTACTTATGGTAAAAAAAAGAACATTGTAAGAAAATCTTACAAGGAGTATAGTTAGATAAGTAAATACTATAACCTGTCATGTACATGTTGCTACTAGTGAACTGGAAAACTATGTGGTCTGAATTATTAAGACTTAATTACATTATATAAGAAGCTTGCTGAAGAGGGAAAGTTTTCAAACAATAACTGTAAAGGTAAAATATTAATTTACAGTGGGATACACATTTTTGGTGATGCGTTTTAAGAGTGAGCCATGGAGTAGTTATAGGTGGGTTATAAAGGATATGCTAATCTTGGTTTACCAAATATGTAGTTTTATAGTTAAAATAGTTATTAAAAAAGTTGTCAGTGAAAGAAAACAAAATTTGCCAAAAATGTGGTCACATCAAAAGGAAAAAATCTATATTTCATAATTTAATATTCTCATCTCAGCAAAGTG
Source organism: Protopterus annectens (assembly GCF_019279795.1). Taxonomy (NCBI): domain Eukaryota; kingdom Metazoa; phylum Chordata; order Ceratodontiformes; family Protopteridae; genus Protopterus; species Protopterus annectens. The sequence goes on from NC_056726.1 coordinate 1,264,802,828, forward strand.
GTTTTGTGGTTAGGCACAGGTTTAGGGCAGAAAGAGTTAAGTGCTATAAGAATAATTGCCTTTTATCTTATTTGATTTTTGCTCTGGTTCAAGGAGATAGCTTCAATCCAAATATACTTTGAGGAGAATAAAAGAAAGGAAAGAGAATGTGGATAATTGACTCATGGCACGTTAAAGGGATACAGGATAAAAAGAAAAATAAATTACTTCTTCACCTAGTCTATAAATCAGAAACAGGAATAATTTTTAGTCAGGAAACACACATTTTAGCTGAAAACTGGTTGCAAGATATAGAGAAAAAATGGATAAAAACAATTATAATGGCAAAGAACAAAACCAATAGTAAAGGAGTGGCAATTATAATTAAAAACTCTGTTAAAGAACACATCCTGTACTATGATTCAGATGTTAATTGAAGATGGTGCTACTTCAGTGTAAAAACATCTAGTCTAGACAAACCAGTTCTATTCCTGAATATATATGGCCCATGCAGGAAGCAACATGAATTTATTTTGTCAATTTATAACATCCTATATCTCTTTCCAGGTTATTATTATATAATTGAGGGAGACTGGAACTCATTAGTAGACCCCCTTATTAGATAGAACAACTAAAAGCAAATCATTCAACAACCAGGCCATCATAGCAGTCTTAGACCTAACACTGACTTTAATCTCTTCGACTCTTATCACTTTCAGAATAACAACACTAATACACGTTTACATATTACTCGCAATGCCATAAATCATGGTCCAGATGCAACTTTTTCTTAAACTTGGATATATATTGAAGTACCGAAATCAGGTTTCAAACTGAACATAGATTCGTCTCTGATCATTCTAAGATCACATTAAGCATAAAATGGACAAATAATATTAAGCTGAAATTAAATGGGTACAACTGCTCCTTAAATTCTAACCTGCTCCAAAAAAAAGATGTCAAAAGGGACATAAATAACATTCTAGATGAACTGCGAATCAATATAACTTCATCCCAAATCCCTTATGACATTCAATGAGCAGCAACTAAAGCACAGATCAGGGAATATTCATTTAAAAATCATCTTTCTACAAGAACATTTTTAGAAGTAAAGAAGAACAATTAAAGGAAAGAATAAATAAAATAGAAGAGGAGTTACGCAATAACTTTAACTCAGTATTAGAATAACAACTGTTCAGTTGTCACAAAGAGCTATACCTATTGCATTCAGAACAGTACTCATTTAATGAAATAAAATCACTAGTTAACTATGTGGACTAGATACAAAATCCATCAAAATTAATGGTGATATTAATAAAAGGGAACATCAGCATGCCACTGATAACAGAAATAGTATATCAAGGAAACTCCTTTAGTACAAATAAAAAAAATATTAAAGTTTTTGAAGCCATATACTCTCAATAATGTGGAAAACAAAAACAGGATTTCATGGAAGAAGAAGGAGACCTTTTCTTAAAAGCTCTAGAATTCCCCAAAATCTCTCATAGGATCATAGGGTTATAGAAGTTATTAGGCTATTGGCCCTGATGCCCTTACAAGCCTAGCCAAGAATTTAGCCCGTGTTTTGACAAGTCAGCACCCAATGCCCCTGTTCAGCAGGGACACAGGTTGAATCTCAGGGGTGTGTTTTCTGTTTCCCATCCAGTTATCCAAGTTGTGCTTAAAAAGCGTTAATGAGGTACTCTGCTTGATGTGGAGTGGGAGTCTGTTCCACAGAAGGAGTAGTCTCTGGTACACAAATCTGTCCCACCAGCAAGTGCTATTGATGTCACAGACCAGGTTGATGTAATGTGTGTGGGTTACTTGACTTGTGGATCTAGAGCAGTCCAATCAAGGTGGGGTCAGAGATTGCTTTGTATGCCAGACATAGGTAATCTTTGAGGAGTCTGTAGGAGACTGAATAGAGGGGCAGGACCTTTAGCCTATCTGTGTAGGGTAGATGTTTGAGGCCCTGGATTTTCCTGGTGAGGAAACTATCTGGTCTGTTCAGCTGCTGCATGAGGTTTGTGAGTTATATACCAAAAGGATATTGTACTCAATAATGGGTCTTATAAGTGAAGAATACAGGGATGTTATGACCACCTTGTCCTTGGATGAGATACCCTTACTAATGTGGTGAACCATGTAGAAAGCTTTCCATACAACAGAGGGAATATGGTGGTCAAAAGTCAGTTTGCTTTCAACTTGGGTGCCCAAGTCCCTCACGACTGATTGTGTGCTTAGGACCTTGTTATTAATGTGATAACTTGTGGGGATGTCACTCTTCCCAAAGGGGATGATGATGCATTTTTTGGCATTCAGTTTGAGGCCATGTTTCTGGCAACAGTCATATGTTTGAATGAGACCCTCTTGGAGGTTGTTCATATCACTAGGGAATCTGATGACAGCACTCAGCTTACAGGCATCTGCAAACTTGGTCAGTCAATAGCCCACTTGTTTTTGCCTGCACCTCAGAAATGTATATCCCAAACAACAAGGGCCTCAAGACTAATCCCTAGGGTACACCACTCATTACGGATCGAGTGCTTGAGGTGATTTCCCCTATTTTGACTAGGTGGGTTCTATCAGTGAGCCAGTTTGCTACCCATCTGGTAACATATGGATTGATGCTTAGTTGAGAGAGTTTATCGATTATACCTGAGTGGGGAATAGTAGTGAAGGCTTTAGCCAGGTCAAGGTAGGTGGTGTGCACCATCTTCCCCTCATCTGTTGCTTTGGTAACTGTCTCAAAGAAGGCGACTAAATTTAGCAGGCATGATCTCCCCTTGATGAAACCAAACTGTGTGGGATCAAGTGTTTGGAGGTTGCCAATGTCCTTGTTAATGAGGTTCATGATAATCCATTCCATGGCCTTGCAAATCAGGCTAGTTAGGCTGATGGGTTTATAATTTCCTGGATCAGTGGATGCTCCACCTTTGTGCAAAGGGATGATAGTGGCTGTCCTCCACTCAGCTGGGATGAAGCCAGTACTCAGGTTTTGGTTGAATAGGGTGCCTAATGGTGATGCAAGTTCCTGTCTGAGTTCATGTAGGATGTAGCCTGGAATGTTATCTGGTCCTATGGAGGCTGTATTTTGTGCTTTTGAGAGGGCAATGATGGCTTGCTCCCTAGAGATAAGGGGAGGGGGGAAGGTGATGGGAATATCCTGATTTACTGATGGGGGGAAGAGGGGTAAAGTTTTCACTGAACCTGTCAGCCGGCAGGTTGGCTATATCTATGGTGTTTGTGCATGTGGTGTCCTTGACCACCAGTTCTGAGCAGTTCTGGGTAATTCCCTTGAGTTTGTGGACATATGAGAAGAAAGCCTTGTGATTGTCTTTAGTACATGTGGCCAGTTTGGATTTGAAGTTTGCTTTAGTGCTTATTTGCTCAAACTGAAAAGGATCTTCTTTTGGCACCATTATCTTGTCAAGAAATGTTATCAACAATAAACAACCTTAAACAAGTAAGGCTCTTGGTTTGGATGGATACAAGACTGAACTTTACAGATCTTTTAGGCATAAAATATCAAATCTCCTGTTGATAATATATAACTATATAAAAGACCATGGGATTATGGAATTTTACTTAAACAATTACGGAATAATTCTTATACCTAAAGGAAAAACTGGCAATAAAAACCCAATGAACTATGGACCAATATCCCTCATCAAGTTAGACATTAAAATTTTAGCAACAATCTTATATAACAGGTTGAAAAACATAATGCCAAACATAATATCACCAGAGCAATCAGGCTTTATACAAAACAGGCAAACCCGTGATAATACACTAACTCTAGACATGATGATTTTACTTTCTAAACAGCAGAAGACTCCAGTATATGCATTTGCGCTAGATGCATACTATGCTTTTGATAGGTAAAACCATGATTTTTTTTATTCTCAATATTACCCTTCTTTGATATACTACAAGAATTTGTAAAGGTAATCAAAGTCCTGTATGTAAGCACTCAAACAACACTTTATACTAAATATACCAAATTCCACAACAACGGAAATAACAGCATAGACTGAAAAATAAAATATTTAATTTCTGATTCTGGTACCTCGGCCTTCACCTTCAATGGAATAGTTAACATGCTCAGAAGCAAGTCTATAAGAACCACCTTCTAATTACATTAATTGATTAATTAAATGCAATTGACAATGTTTCAAAAATTTAAAGCCACAAATACAAAGCTTCAAATCCACCAATACAAAGCTTTGAATTACCAATACAAAACTTATTTTTATAAATCCATTAGTTACATATACTTAAACATTTTATTACTATGAATTCAAATGTCATATTATAATATCAATCATATTTCCAAATTCATACCATTAGGATAGAGAGTATTAAAGTTAATAATATACCTAGATTCCATATTTAATAACCTCTGTTGAAAACTATGGTTTGACCCCCCCATCCCATATGGTCTGGCAATAACACTAAAAATTAAATCTCTCACCGAACCCCCATGCTCTATATAAAAGTGACTAGCCACAGGACTATCCAGCCTTGAATTTCTAATATCTCACTTTATACTAATAAGACAAATTCAACTACAATAAACATTGTGAATAGGGCTAGACAATGTTGCCCATTGTCTCCATATCTTTTTTAATTTATATGTAGAACCACTGTTTTTTACTCATAAAGCAAAAAACATATCACCATATCCTGGAATTATTTCATAATAAAATAGTGTTAACCGCTTTGGCCAATGATTTAAACCTATACATCTCACATTCTAATACAGATCTGGAAAAAATTTAGAATCCATAAACAGATTCTCAAATTTTTCTAATTATAAAATTAATCCTATAAAATGTTCTTTATTACCTTTAAACTCATCTGGTCATGTAGGCTGTTATTTTCCTGACTAGGAAATAAAAATAAAGGATTCCCTAAAGTATCTGGGGTTATCCTTTCAATCTGATCAGAAACAATTTCTCCAAAATAATTTCGTAAAATTGTGGGCAAGATGTCCAAAGATGGGGAACAATAAAACTACCTTTTTTCTCAAAAGTGGCAATTCTTAAAATGAATATTCTCCTAAGAATACTATTTCAACTTAATGCAACAAATGTGATTATACTAAATAATCTCTTTAAGAAAACTAAATACATTTCTAGCGAAATCCATCTGGCACCCCAAATCAGTTAGAATTAGCTATCAAAAATTGATCCATCCTAAGCATAATAGAAGGTTGGGCTTACCTGACTTTAAACTATACTATGATATAATATGTTCGAGTAGGGTGATAGAAATTTCAGAATTCGACCCAAAAAGGATAGACTGGGCTCCAGCATGGATTAAAATCTGGTATGATTATATTAAGAGCTGTAAAAGTAATTCTAAAACTCTACCATTTCTTAATCATCATCATCTTTTGGCTGTTCCTGTTAAGGGTCGCCACAGCGGATCATCTGTTTCCATTTTATTCCTGTCCTCTGCATCTTGCTCTGTCACACCAACCACCTGCATGTCCTCTCTCACCACATCCATAAACCTTATCTTAGGCCTTCGTCTTTTCCTGTTACCTGGTAGTTTCATCCTTAGCATCTTTTTCCCAATATGCTCAGCATCCCTCCTTAGCACATGTCCAAACCAATGTAATCTTGCCTCTCTGGCTTTGTCTCCAAACCTTCCAACCTGGGCTGACCGTCTAATATACTTATTCCTAATCCTGTCCACCCTCGTCACACCCAGTACAAATGTTAACATCTTTAACTCTGCCGCATCCAGCTCAAACTCCTGCCTTTTTGTCCATGCCACTGTCTTCAACCCATATAACATAGCTGGTCTCACTACCCTCTTGTAGACCTTCCCTTTCACTCTTACTGGTACTCGCCTGTCACAAATCACTCCTGACACTCTTCTCCACCCACTCCATCCTGCCTGAACTCTCTTCTTCACCTCTCTTCCACACTCACCATTACTCTGAACTATTGATCCCAAGTATGTAAAGTCATCCACCTTTGCCACCTCTACTCCTTACATCCTCACCATTCCTCTATCCTCCTTCTCATTCACACACATATATTCTGTCTTAGTCCTGCTGACCTTCATTCCTCTTCTCTCTAGAGCATATCTCCATCTCTCCAGGGTCTCCTCCACCTGTTCCCTACTCTCACTACAGATCACAATGTCATCTGCAAATATCATAGTCCATGGGGACTCCTGTCTGATCTCGTCTGTCAACCTGTCCATCACCATTGCAAATACGAAAGGGCTCAGAGCTGATCCTTGATGTAACCCCACTTCCCCCTTAAACGCATCCACCATTCCTCTATCCTCCTTCTCATTCACACACATATATTCTGTCTTAGTCCTGCTGACCTTCATTCCTCTTCTCTCTAGAGCATATCTCCATCTCTCCAGGGTCTCCTCCACCTGTTCCCTACTCTCACTACAGATCACAATGTCATCTGCAAATATCATAGTCCATGGGGACTCCTGTCTGATCTCGTCTGTCAACCTGTCCATCACCATTGCAAATACGAAAGGGCTCAGAGCTGATCCTTGATGTAACCCCACTTCCCCCTTAAACGCATCCATCACTCCCACCGCAGACCTCACCGCTGTCACACTACCCTCGTACATATCCTATACCACTCTTACATACTTCTGTGACACTCCTGATATCCTCATACAATACCACAACTCCTGTCTAGACACCCTGTCATATGCTTTCTCTAAGTTTACAAAAACACAATGCAACTCCTTCTGACCTTCTCTGTACTTCTCCATCAACACTCTCAGAGCAAACATCACATCTGTAGTGCTCTTTCCGGCATGAAACCATATTGCTGCTCACTAATCATCATGTCCCTTCTTAACCTAGCTTCCACTTCTCTTTTCCATAACTTCATGCTGTGACTGATCAATTTAATCTACCATTTTTTTAATAAAGAGAGTATTAAAAAGCTCATAATAAATACTTAAAGTACAAAATATTAAAACTACAAAAGCTAATTGAAACCTTAAACCTAACAAAATATGTTACAACCAATTGACTTGAATCCATACCTTAGGCTAAATAATGAGATAATAAACTTAAACAACTTCCCTCTTATTAAAGGAAACAACTTATGAGATATATATAAATACAGAAACAAAACTTTGGAAGAAATAAGGAAAGCTTTTAGTCTCTCTAAAGGATACACTATAATTTGCAGACAAATTAGGGAATTAATTATTTCTATAACTGATGACTATGAAATAAACAAGAATAATTTAAATACTTGTAGAATTCTATGGAATTTATGAAAACAAAAGAAAAGATTATATCAAGCTCATACAGAATGATAATATTGCTTGAATACCAAACTTCTATTCATTTTTCTAATTACTGGACAAAGCAAAATAACACAATTGCTGATAAACAAAAACATAGGCTATTAAAATAATGACAAAACTAATTTATTCTAAAAAACTCTTATACACCCAGTTAATGATCACAAATAATGGGTATTTTATACCGGTAATAATAAACAATTTCTATGCAAAAGTCTCCCCAAAATGTCCCTATTGCTACTGTCAGAAAGCAGATCTAATTCAGATCTTCTGGATTTGTAACTGTACGTATAAACAATGGTGTTCATTGAGAGTCAGATTAGAGAAGATGGGATACATATTACGTCTCAGAAAATGGAAACAAAAATTACATGTATTAATTACCATCTTCTCACTAATAAAATTGTATATTACTCAAAACTGACTAGACAGATCTCAGATGACATGGGACGGCTTTAGACAAATGACAAGCAAACATATATTACCATATAAACTAATAAGAATTAACTCAAGTAAAGGTGCATATTTTCTACAATATTGGATTATTCTCCTTGACAGCATTTTAAAATAAGAAGAACAGAATAAAGAATCTGGTATGTAAATATAGAGTACATAAATATAAAGAAGTCAAATGACATCGTTGTACTGATTAGTAAATAAAAGAAGGCTGGATGAAAGGTGTATTTAATTCGGTAGTATAAAATGATAGCACTTATTGTACATAGTGTACATATGTTAATTTCTATATTATTTATTGTTTCTATTACTCTTGTCTTATGATGTAGCAAATATGATCAATCATTACTTTTACTGTAATTACATCAATATTAAAATGTTTTGTTTTAATTGTATTAATTTGTGTATAACGATAGGAAAAATAAATGAAGAAAAATATTGGAAAAATGGAAATTTGTTATTAAGAATGTATTAAAGGAAATACATATTTAGATACAGTTTCTTTTAGCTGTAAGCACTGATAAAGAATGTGTGTTAAGTTCCTGTTAAATAATTTATAAGCATTAACTCATAGAAGTATTTATTTTGATTAATGCAGGCTTTGTTGTCTCTTTTAGTTTGACTAAATGAAACCTCATAATATTTCTCATTAAAGATTTGAGGTTAGAAATATTGGGCCATCTTTTGTTTTGTACAATGATTTATTAGCTGTGGTCATTTAGAGTCTGGGTGTCATAAACTGCCTGCATGCAAACCCCTCCCAGTAATTTATGGGCCTTACTAAGTCATGGCCCTTACTGATTCCCTCCAAGACATTGGCTACTCAGACATTGGCCTTCCAGAAATCTGTCCCATGAGCACCTGCCTTGATGCCATTGGTACCACCAGTGTCTGCTGTCTAGCACCTGTCTACTCAGAGATGGCCTTGTGGGTGTCGGTTTATCTGGCATCATTACTACCGGAGTTACAACAATAGGAGTTGGTCCTATAGGCATCAGTGGTGCAAATATCTTCCTCCAGGGCATTTTTACAGCTGCCTCACCCCTCAATCAAGAAATTCTGCTTGACTTCATCCATCTCAGGGTCTCCTGGGGATAAATGACAAAGAAACCCTTGCTAAAACTAAACATTTCAAACCATCAATAGAACTGTGTCTCATACCTTGGCATGTTGATGAGGAAAAGGGTGCTGATTTTCCTCCAAGTCATCCTGAAGACCACAGATTTGGGGAGATACTACATACAATGCAGGATAGACTGGACGGACCTTCAGAGATAGTTTTGTCTTTTCAAGTGAGGCTGTAGCAGTCCATCTGGATGGTACACCTTTGGAATACACCTTGCTACAAGATACACTTCGGAACATTGCAATATTGTGGTCCCCATGACAAGGAAGGCCAATATGTGAGAACTCCTCCCCAAAACAGTATTCTTTGTAAGTGGATACTCCCAGCCCTAATGTCACTGTGTGACTTGTGGCTTGAAAATGAATCTCATTAATTCTTCTTCTTGAGTTACTTACTTTTCATTCCCATACAGGGAAAACAGAGCTCTCAAGAGGTCTGAAGAGCATGTTCTTGTGTCTTGAGGGCGATGAACTATCTCCTCCTTATCCTGTGTATGATTTGGTGCAAGGAATGCCTAATGAGGAAACATTTCCATTATGGCACAGGTGTGCAGAGCTCCCATAGTCACAAATGTCACGATCTTGGTTATTTGAAATGAATTAACGAAATAACCCAGCTGAGCCAGTCTCTTTTCCAGTGAAGACCCAAGGAGTTCTGAACTCCACAAAAGGAGCAATCAGTGTATATTACATATAGTAGTTCTGTACATGCTTAGCATAACAGTACATATTTTTACAATAATTTTATGTTTACAGTATGAAATCATATGTACAAATATAGATACTTTCATATGCTGCCCAAACGTTGTAGAGGGATAAAGCTCAGACTATGACTCAGGTGACTTGGATTTGGTTAGCCACTTGGGCAGTTGATGAAGGGCCAGAGAAGGATGGGTGTTACCATCCCAGAAGGAGGGCAGAGACATGAGCATTTCCTGCGACAAACCCTGGTAGAGGCTGGAGATGTTGCTCTGTAGGAGGAATGGTCCTAAGAAGAGGCAGGGGTGGACATGGCTGAGGTGCAGCAGAAGCAGGGCAATCAACTGCAACATGCCCATTGCACACCTGCCCCTCAGGACATAGCCACATCATCATATGGGAGGAGTCAGTGGCTTAGGAATAAACAAAAACATCCCTCAGTGGATGTGTGTGGATAAGACCCCCCCAGGATGCCCTTAGGTTCTATGACTGGTGCTGGCAATTAACAGAGTAAGTCTGGGTGGTTTAGGAATAGCAGGCAGATCTGGTGTTGACATGGGATGCTGGATAGCAGTGCCCAAAGAATGATATAAGTGAGGGGGACTAAAAAAATACACATACTTTTCATTATGCCCAAAGAACATTTTAACTAGTGTAGACCAAAAAGATGAAGAGGAGGTAGCCAACAACTGGAAATGGATTAGTCAGCATGGATGGTACTATTTCAAGGGATGTAGAATTATTTCAGCTATTTATTTTAGGAAATGTCTTACAGATGGCAGTTTTGAAGCTTAGTTGTGAGATGCATCACCTGATCAATTTCTGTAGTTTGTTCCAGTGACCAGTACTGTAAGTACTAAAGGAACTTTCGTCAGCACTACAGGCAATGACTTCATTGGATCCAAGATCCCTTGCAGGGATATAACATAACATATAACATATAACATATAACATAATATAGCATAGCATAGCATTACATAACATAACACCATATTGGAATGGATAGAAGGAGAGCCTATTTAATAGTATTTACACTAGGTGTAGATGCTGGTTAACTTATTCTGAAATGTTATTCATTTTACTTGACATTTGTTGACTGGGTTGGACCAGCTGTGCCAAAGCCCTTTTTCAGTGGAGACCCGGGGAGAAAAGCTCCACAAATACATAGCTACTACAAAGCATCAAAGCATAGTTATATAAAACAAGATTTACAAAATGTAACAAAATTACAAATTAGAGAATAAGACATAAGATTGCTAATAGCTTCTAAGACATCACAAATCTATAGATTTATTGCAGTACAGAGTAAATATTGCAGAAATAGATATGTTCACATTCATTACAGCCGAGTGACTTCTCCAGGCGTTTCTGCAGTTACTACTGCGCGTCTAGACGTCAAATATTGCCTGTTCATATTTACATTAATAATTCCAAAACCATGCTACATACAAAGTATCAGAATATTTTATCTTGAGGCATACATGATGGCAAACACAACTGTATTGATATATGACCTCTGTCAATTAGTATTTGTTAGGACTGTAAGGTGATAACTTCATTTTTAAAGGCTGAAGCCACACCCACTGGGAGTTAAAGGTACACACTCAAAAGAGCTGTACTGGAGGTAATCAGCTGAGAGGTAGACATGGGAAAGAACTAGTTAGGTACAATAATTTGTGTTTATGTCTATAGTTAATTGGAGGTACAAGGTAGAGCAAGATTGAAGAAGTAGGAGTAATTCAGAGAAATTAGGTGGAAGAGAAAGGGGGTAGGAGGATACAGGTGAGGGAGGGGGGAGGGATAGAGATTGTCTGAGAGAAGTGAAGGTCAATCTGGGGGATGTTTATACTGACATAGTCGCATATTGTTTAGGTGTTTTTTAATGCATTATTGAACTAATGCTTGGGTTTAATATTTTGAATGTCTAGTGGAAGTTTATTCTAGTTTCCAACTGGTGCATAGCTATAAATGTTTTTGCCAAAGTTGATCTTTGGCTTGTATATGGTAAGGAGATGTTGTTCTGGGCTCCGGAGTGTCTTGGGTGGGGAGTAGCAGGAGATAATAGAGGAAATGCTGGGGCAGAAAGATGGTTGGTGCAGTATAGAATGTATAATCTGAAGCTAAGAGAGAAGAAGATTATGGGGAAGCTCTAGCCAGTTTATTTTCCTGAGTGCTAGGCCGTGGTAGGAAGAGTATGGGAGTTCTGTAGCAAATTTAGCAACCTTGTTATAGGTGGATTCTAATTTAGAGAGAATGGTGGTTTGTAAGTTGGTGAGTACTTCAGAGCCATAGAGAAGGGTTGGTAGTAGATAGGCATGGGATAGGGCTGACTTTATTTTGCTAGATAAAAAGTGTTTGTCCTTTGTAGGAGTCCATTTTTTGGTGTGTTTTCTTAATGTTACTGAGTACATGTAGGTCAAATTTTATCTGGTCCTCTATAATGACCCTGAGTAGTTTGGTGTTGGTTTCTACTGTGATGGGTGTATTGTTGTAGGAAGAGAGCGATAAACTAGGTTTTAGATGATACATTGATTTTGGGAAAAAAAGTAAGAGTTTAGTCTTTTTTGCATTTAAAATTAGATGGTTTTGGTTGAGCCATTTTTCAATAGACAGAAAGGAGTTCTGGGTTGCAGTATGTAGATTGGAGAGACTATCAGCTATGGTGATGACTGTTGAGTCGTTAGTGAACTGTACCAGAGAAGACTGGGGAGTGGAGGTAGATAACTGATTTTTAAAAATATTAAATAGTAGTGGGCCCAGTATTGAACCTTGGGGAACTCCCATGTTTATGGGGAGTTCTGCGGAGATAGCAGAAAGCCATTTTACAGACTGGAAGTGATTGCTGAGGTAGCTAGAGAACCAAGAGAGAGTAGAGGTAGATAAGTTGACTTCAGAGAGTTTATTTAGGAGGAGGGGGTGAGAGACAGTGTTGAAAGCTTTTGAGAGATCAAGAAAGAGGTCTAGTTTGTTCTGGTCTCTGGCTTGTGAGATGGTGTTGATAAAGGAAATGAGGGCAGTAGAGGTACTATTGGAGGGCAGAGGCGATGTTGGGTGGGGGTGATTAGGTTCTCTTGTATGAGGTATTGTTGGATTTGTTTATGAACACATTTTCCAGGATCTTTGAGAGGAGTGATAGAATTGTAATGGGCCTAAAGTTGGATAGTTCGGTGGAGCTGCCACCTTTATGGATGAGTAGAGTGTATCATTTTTTTCCAAATTGCTGTGAGTTTGCCCTCAATGAAGGATTGGTTAATGAAAATAGAGATGCGGAAAGCTATTGAATTGGCAGCTTTCTGGAGAAAAAGTGGAGGGAGATCATATGCTGAGGAAGAGCATGGCTTAAGTTTAAGAAGTACGGATTTAATGTAGTTGGTGGAAACTGTTTTCAGAAATAATGCTGAGGAGGTATTGGAAGTTTTAGGAGGGTTGGTGGGTGGGGTAGAGTTTGTGTTGGAGGTTGGATGGCTGGTTATTTTGCTAATGGAGTCTATAAAATATGAGTTAAAGTTAGTAGCAGTTTGGAGAGGAGTGTTTATAGGGCTAGGTTGGGGGGGGGGGGGGGCGAGGATTCCTTGATGAAGGATTTGGTTAACTGAATGCCAGAATTTCTTTGGGTTGTGTAGGTGTGTTTCAGGAGGGTTTGTGTAGCAGTTCCTCTTATCATTGTTGATGGATTTCTTAGTGAGGTTACGTAGGTGTCTATACTGTTGGAAATGGTAAGTGAGTTTGGTTTTAGTGCAGCGTTTCCAGGTTTTGTCCCTCTGGGCCATTAGGTTGCAGGTGGTGTTGGTTAACCAAGGAGATACAGCTGACTTTATTCTAGTATTTCATATGGGGGCTAGGGAGTTGAGTATATTAAGGAATATTTTGTTAAATTGCATTACTGCCTCAACAAGGTGTATGTGGTTAAAGAATGACCAGTTGATAGCTGAAAGCTGGCTGTTTAGTTTATTACAGTCAAAGTTGTTTAGTTTGTGGCATGCTTTGATCTTATGTGGTTATTCATGTGAGGAGAAAAATGGAGGACTTTAATTGGGCAGTGGTCACTAATGGTTTCTGATAGGGTTTTGTGGAAATGATCCTTATGGGGGTGTATTACTAGGATCCAGTCAAGGTGAGATGAATGATTTGTAGATTTAAAGGTATAAGCTGGTATGGATATTAGTTGGGTGAAGTGTAGACTAATATAGGTGGAGGGGGATTCTATGGAGAGGGTTAACCAGTTGATGTTGACATCTCCAAGGAGTATAGTTTCATTATTGAGGTCAGTGTAAAGTGAGGAGAGGATACTTTCCAGTACTGCACTGTTGCCACCAAGATGCAGATTGCAGCTATATTAAGTGAGATGTGAGTATTCAAATTACACTTTGTAACAACGACTTCTGCAGGTGAGGCTGTGTAGGAGGGGATAGTTAGTGGGATTAGGGTAAGGTGGTCAGAGAACATGATAGCAATGCCACCTCCTTTTTTTGAGTTCTATCTATTCTTAAGATGTTGTAGCCAGGGGGGAGGATGTCATTGTCTGGGATATGGGGTTTTAGCCAAGTTTCACAGAGGGCTATGATGTCTGGGGAGTGTACAGATATCCAGGAGTGGAATTCAGTGGTTTTGTTCAGTATGCTTCCCATATTAATAGAGTAAATAGATGTATGTTTTGATGGGATATAGGAGTGGGGAGGGGTGTATGGTGTAGAGGTATTAATATGTAGGGAGGGGGACCCTGCCAGGGTTAAGGTGTATGTCATCATCAAGTAGGAGGGAGAGGAGATTGGGGATTGGATGTAGAGTAGGGATGAGAGGTAGACAGTATTTAGGTTTTCATTTGTGGAAAGTTTGGTGTGATGTAACAAACTTTGTGTTTACAGTTTATTGGCAGAGTGGTTGGGAGTGAGGTTGTGGGTGATTGAGGGAGTTGTGTGGAGACTGGGATGTTTGTAGATGTAGGTGATAGGTAGTTGGGTTTGAAGGGAGAGGTGTGTGAGGTGAGGTTGTATAAGATAGTCAGAGTAGGAGCAGTTAGTAGTGCTAAGCAGATGGTGAGGCTTGACATGATGAACTGTTGAAGGAAGATGGAGTATTGTTTTTATGGAAGAGATGAAGGTAGGATAAGTAATAGGAGTTGAGTGAATTGAGGTATGTTAATGTGAGTGAGGAGTAATTAAGGTAGGTATATTAGGGGAAGAGGATACTGGAGGTGGAGGGGGAAAAGAGATTGGTGGGGTCAGTGGGGGAGTGGTTTGTAGAGAGAAAGGATAAAGAAATGATGTCAGGGGTGTGTGGGAATGGGGGTAGGGTAGGAGAGTGGAATGAGCCTGAGCTTAGTGCGGATGAACGGTGTGGGCTGGCCTGGCTGAAGGAGGTAAGATGTATGATGTAGAAAAACAATCTGTGAGTTTCTGCAGGAGGGCATGTTAGTCTGACAACTTGGGGGTTGCTAAACATGTTAGCCATCTTATATAACTGATAATGACCCAGTTATGTGATTTCTTTACTGCATCATGCATAAACATTGAGGTATTTTCTACCTGCTGCCTACCACCTATCGAGTTCACCACCATCAATCAGTCCAGTCCAACCAAACGGGTAAGAGCTGATTGTGAAAAATCATCATTCAGGCAGCTATCAGGGGGTTTTCATTGTAAGCCTTACCCCCCATGCACATATGAGCAACAGATACCCCCTGGGTTAGGGCCATAGTGGGCATGTCATTCCTGCAACGAACATAAGCCAGCAGAACTGCCATACCCTCCTATACCAGGAAGGCACCACAGACAGTTACTCACATCTCCACCAAAGAAATAAGGCTTACAGATGTTCCTCTGAGTTTGCACACTTTGGACCTTCCCCCACTCGAGAGAGAGAGGAGAGTGGCACACTACATTTTCATTCCTATCCCAACCTGGCCAGGTCTTCCAGTGTTACGTCAGCTAATCACACACCAGTCAGCTGGACTGTAGTCTGAGATTTATCCCTTCTGTGCCACAGAGTTGACAGACCAAATCTTCATTTTTTTTTTATAAACAGATGTAATTTTGAATAAAAGTCAGACTGGCTTAACACAATGAAAGAACTTTTAAAGGTCAGTATCTGTATCTAGGATCACAGTAACTCTGGTTGCAGTTGCATTTAAGGATATAACTCCTTAGTTAACAGACGAGTCATGGTAAGCCAGTCTATTCTCAAGCAAGGAGCCTACAGTAGGTATGTGCTCAATGGGAAGCTTGGCTAGGTTTAAAAAGCCCCCCCCCCTGTGGTCATTAGGCTAGTAACTGCCTATGAAATATAAATAAAAAGGATGCACAGTTCTAGACCTGTAATGAGATAAAAATAAGTCCAGTGTATCTGCAACTACCAGAAAACATACACTTAGTTTTAGAGGTATTAAGCTTTAATGAAGTGTAGGACTGCAACATTCTGTTCGTATTATACCTTGGGTAGGTTGTCACATCTCTGACTTACAGGGACAGCATTAAGAGTAGATCTTTGAGGTACACCATACATAACTTTCTTGATTCTGACAATGTATTTACACTGAATTACCTACCTATGGGAATGCTATTTAGATGACTGCTTACAAAGACTATGTTTTTTGGGTATCTGTAGGAGCAATGCACATGCTAAGGTATCAAAAGCTTTACTGCAGACAAACAAACTCCAGTATGTTGACCTTTGTGCATGTCTGTCAGAATGAGGTCAGCCACCTGAAGCAGTGCTATTTCAACACCATGCCCTTGCTGAAATCCATGTTGTGTCTTGAATAGCAGCTGTTGTTCTCTCAGATAATTTGATACCTCTCTATGCACAACTGTCTCCAGAACTTTAGTCTCTTGGCTGACTATATCAATTGCTCTGTAATAAAAATAATATATTTTTACATGCTTGTGATGGGAACTTCATGAATAGTTTTCTGCACTTTGCACCAAGCTCCTTTGACCAGCCTTTCAAAGGCTAGATGTGGTGAACAGATTACAAGCCATTTTAAGAAATGAGGCAGGAGATTATGAACCAAGACTTTTAATGTCTCATAGTAGCTTATTTACCATATGTCAATAAATGTTATAAAGGAACCCATGAAATGTGAACTTAGTTGACTTTTTGGTGCAGCTGATGCTTGATTAATAAGGAAGTGGGGGCTGACAGGAATAAAAATCTTCAAAGTCATCAGCTTTTAAAGAAGGGTTTTTTTGGTTGTGATTTTGTATTTTGCCTCCTGAGTATAGTGTTTACATTTTTCCAAATTAACTTTGGAGAGGGCAGTCTTAGTTATTCCTCAGTCAAGGTCTATCTGCTTATCAAGGTGCATCTACTGACCATTTCCAATTTTCTTCTGGCCAAAGCTGCCATTAATATTAATGTCATTGGACACAAACTTGCTCCTCTTAGGGTATGTAAGATCTTTCTTTGGGTTTTTTTGCTTTTTCAGATTCCAATTAGTTTTTGTGTCTTGCCCTTTGGATATTTTATTTTAGGTTGGAGAGATAGGCTTTTATTCAAACCTGATGCTTCAGCAGAGTTGCAGTTTTGTCTTGGAAAACTTTGATTTTGATAGCTATTAACTCATCTAAAGGAATTTCTGTGCTACAAGCATTATCTGTAAACTTGCATTACCTTATCTTTCATAAATAAATCATTCCTACTGAACCTTCCTTCACTTCTAATGTTGCCACAGAGACCAACTTAAATCAGTCTGTTAATCTGCTTTTCTTCTTCCCATGATAGTCTAACCAAGGATGACATTTCCTCCACTGCATGAGTATGTAAAGGCAACTCAGGGAGCATGTACAAGGAACAACACCAGTTAGAGAGATGACCAGCTGCTTGTTTCCTTCATCAAATAATGTGAAGCCAGAAAATATACCAAGCAATTCCTTTTTAACTGGCTTTCTAACTGGGTTGTGTTCTTTCTTGATTAGTATGGAATAACTTTGTAAGTTCCCAACAAAGCTGTTTCCACAAGTGCCATCTCTGCAGCAAGATCCTCCTGCTCTAAGACTTCCCTGGTGGATATTTGTGGAGTCGCTACTTGGTCTTCCATGAACACTTTCAGCAATGTATTCCAAAAAACATATATCCATTACATCGAGGTCTTCTTTCAAGGCCACAAATACTAAAATTATATTCCCTAAGGGCAGCCATGACATTTTTACTTCTACAGAGACATCTGTACATTCTGAGCATCCTAAAGTATTTTTTCCATTCATTGACTTCCTACCAGTTTGTGTACCATAGCATTAAGTTTAATGGCACCTTCATACAAGGTACAATGTGAGGGTCATATAGGTTCATAGGGTCATACTAGGCTATCTGCCCTAGGGCATTTATAAGCCTAGCCAGAATGTGTTTGGCTTTCGCCACCCATTTTAAATTTATTTTGCTATGCCCTTTTTCGAGGTTAGTATACTGCGCCTCTGTCTAACAGTGACACAGAAGTGATACCCGGGGTAAACCTACGATCTCCCATCCACTCATCAATATTCCTCTTGAAGAGAGTCAATGAGGGACTCTGCCTAACCTGGAGTGGGATTTTATTCCAGAGTGAAGGGAGCCTCTGGGTTATGAATCTGTCCCTCCAGCATGTCCTATTTATTTCAGTGCTGAGGTTCAAGTCTCTCGAGCGCGTAGCTCGATGGGATTTGGATTTTCTGAGGTGCAGCATGTCCATTAATTCTGGGTTGGACATGGCTTTATACATCAGGCACAGATCGCCTCTGAACAGGCAGTATGCCACTGAGTAGAGCTGGAGTTTCTTTAACCGGGCAGCATATGGCATCTGTTTGAGCCCTTTGATCCTCTTGATGAGGTACTTTTGGGGTCTTTCCAGTTGCTGCAGGTGTCTGGTAAGGTACATCCCAAAAGGGGCATTGTACTCAATTATGGGCCTGATGAGGGATGAGTAAAGAGTCACGATGACCTCCCCTGATCTAGATGTGAATCCGTTCATGATTAGGTGGGCTATATAAAATGTTTTTCTAACCACTTTGGCCACATGGTTGTCAAATGAGAGATTGCTATCAACTTGGGTCCCCAGGTCCCTAATTACTTCTTCTGTACTTAATGGATTACCACCTATGTGGTAATTTGTGGGCACTTTGTTTTTGCCAAAGGGGATGACTATACACTTTTTTGCATTTAGCTTGAGGCCATGGCTTTGGCACCAGTTGTCTGTTTCTATGAGGCCCTTTTGGAGGATGCTTGTGTCAGCTGGAGAGTCAATTATGGCGCCCAGTTTGCAGTCATCTGCGAACTTGGTCAGCCACAGTCCTTCCGTGTTGGCCTGTACCTCCAAGAATTATATACCGAACAAGAGAGGTCCCAGGACTGAGCCTTGTGGGACACCACGTGTAACTGGTTTGGAGTCTGACATGGTTCCAGCAATTCTAACCATGTGGGTTCTGTCCTTGAGCCAGTTTGCAATCCATCTAGTGACATAGGGGTTTATATTTAAGCTGGTGAGCTTATCTATAATGCCCGAGTGAGGTATTGTATCGAAGGCTTTTGCGAGGTCCAGGTAGGCTGTGTGGACCACCTTCCCCTCGTCAATGGCCTTGGTGACTGTTTCAAAGAAATCAACCAGGTTTAAGAGGCAGGATCTGCCCTTAACAAAGCCGAACTGGGTAGGATCCAGTGTCTGTAGGTCCCCAATATCTTTATTTATGAGGTCCATGATGATCCTTTCCATAGCTTTGCAGACCAAGCTAGTCAGGCTTATGGGGCGATAGTTTCCAGGATCCGTTGAGGCACCACCTTTATGGAGAGGGACCACTGTTGCTGTACGCCACTCTTTGGGCACATATCCTGTAGTAAGGCTGAGATTGAACAGTAGTTTTATGTTTGAGTTTAGCTCTTCTTGGACTTCATGTAGGACGCAGCCCGGGACACCATCTGTTCCCATTGATGCTGTGTTTTTTGCTTTGGAGAGGGTGGCTCTTACCTGAGCATCTGAGATGTCAGGGGGGCAGCACTCTGCTGGGATAGATATTTGCCCTTTTGGTGGGGAGGGGGGGGAGAAGTTTGTGCTGAACCTGTCAGCTAGGATGTTGGCAATGTCTGTGGGTTCAGTGTATTTTTTGTCATTTTGGACTAATTCTGAGCATATCTGGGAATTACCACCCAGGTTCCTAACATAACTAAAGAAAGCCTTGTGATTATCCTTAGTGTCCTGTGCAATTTTTCTCTCGAAGCTGGCCTTAGACAATTTTATAAGTGCCCGTAGTTTTTTGCTAATACTGATCAGTGATGCCTTCCCTTTTTGGGATTTTGCTCTGTCATTTAGTAGCTTCCTCCTTCTATTGTATAGTTTGTTTATGGCTGGGGTCCACCAGACAGGACGTCTGTCTTTAGAGGATTGGGTCTTGGTTTTATTTGGGATTGCATGATGCATGCATTCCTGAAGGTGTTCATAGAATACGTTTATAAAGGATTCTGTTGTCTGGGTCGTATTTTTCACAGGCCCAGGGGCTTTGAAGGATTCCACCTCAGTTTTGAGGAGTGTGAAATTTGCTTTAGAGAAGTTTTTCACTGTGGTTTTCTGGGCAGGGGGTGGGGTCGGGATGTGAATATCCAGTGAGATTAGTTTATGGTCTGATCTTACCAGTGAGGGATACACTTCTGGTCTGGAGCATAGAGTCCCCATATCGGTGATGATCAGGTCCAGTATGTTTTCCCCTCTTGTGGGAGTGGTAACAAGTTGTTCCATAGCATTTGAGTTTATAAATTCTAGGAACCTTTGGGCTAGGGTGTTGGAGCTAGAGTAATGCTCCCTGTCTATGTTTGGGTAGTTGAAGTCGCCCTATATAATGGTGTTTGGAGAGACCTTCATATTTTCCAGTGTTCTCAGGAAGGCCGAGTGGGGTTCCTGGGTTTGGGAGGGTGGTCTGTAGCAGGCTATAAACTGGAAGGCAGTTTTACCCACTGTTAGTTGCACATGGAT
>NC_056726.1:1264828321-1264880821 GCF_019279795.1 Protopterus annectens
TAATTCTTCGGTAGTATAAATACTAAAACATGTCAGAGTTATTGGAAGTCATGTATTTTGTTGAAACATCTTCTGTAAAACATTTACTGTGTAAAAGTTTTGTCAAACTTTCTTTTAGTCAATTTATGCTGTTTCTGACTAATGGTGTTTTTCAGTTTGTTCAATATGGTGTGATTGTGGAGATATTAGATATAAGTTAATGGAAATGGGGGTAAGGCTGCTTATGTTGGGTGTGTGTTGGAGACATAACCCCCCTTTTGTGTTTTTAGTACTTTGGGTTATTTTATTTTTTATGTCCACTCTGTTGGATGCGACTTAGGAAGCAGACATGGTTGTGTTGCTTCCAGATGCTCCCGGTGTTGGTATAAGTGTTTTCAATAGCAAGTAATCTCCGTGGTGTGTCCTATAACTGCGTAATGCTGTATTTTGATAAACTAGTTAGGTAGGAGTCCTAGTCCCAGACATGGCAAGTGTGGATGTTTGTCGTGTTTGTGACCCTTGTTGTCTAGGCTTATTTAGGCCCTTGGGCCAATAGCCTAGTACCTACCTATGAACCTATATGTCAAGCAAAGTTCCTCATTAGCACTCTTCAAGAAAAATCTTGTTGACTGGATGGGAAATAGGAAATATACCCCGGGGATCACTTCTGTGGCTCTGCTTGACAGGGGCACAGGAAAATAACTTTCTTCGGTGGCGTAAGCCAGGGAACCTTGTTGGCTAGGCTTACTTAGGCCCTTGGGCCGATAGCCTAGTACCTACCTATGAACCTATGTGGGCACGTGATATATGCATCGTGTCACTGATTTGTTTATTTAATGCAATGCATTGTTTTCGTATTAGTGCTCATCAGAATATTTTTGATTAAATGTGTTTAAATGGTAGAGTGTGTTATGTTTAACCCTAGATTCAAAATATGACATTACCTTTCAGATAGTGAATGGTGCATCATAAAACTGGCAATTTTCAATATTAAAAACACTTGAAATATTATTCACAGAATATGATGAATTTGACAAAAAAGCTTACAATATTCTGTACAGTATGTCATGATTTTGGTAACTGTAATTTCATAGATCCAGACCACACTATTGTTTATATCCCCAAAAATGTGATCGTTCATTTAGTTCACTATGGCATGTTTCAAGTGTATTTATTTTACTTTAACTACAGTAAAAGTGACCATTAAACATTAACAGCTGTTGCCTCATATGAGAAATTGGGGCCATCAGGATGTGCCTTACACAGTTCTGAAATAGGACTGCATGGGTGTTTTGAAGAGAAAGACCAGCAGCCAAGTAAAGCTTATACACTAAAACCTCTACTGCATATTCTGCAGTGCCTTAAGTAAATGTAGCTTCTTTCCATGCATTACAAAATTATAATGCATACCTGCCAGAAAGATAATGAATCTGAAATGTTTCTCATATTGTGATTTGTCCAGTTTTCTTCCTTCTCCATTTAGACTACACCATACTAATTTTTCCTTTTTATTATGATTTTATATGCAGTGGTTAACATTGCTGCTTCACAGATCTTAGTTCTTGGCTAAGCTGCCTTCTTTATGAAGTCTGCATGTCCTCCTTGTCCACATAGGTTTTGCTGGATGCTATATCCTCCTCCTTTAAATGAAGACATGTTGAAAGGTGAACTGGTAATCCACTAAACTGTCCATAAGTGACCTGCATTATGCATGACCTTGTGAGTGTGTGTGTGCATATGTGTGCGTGTGTGCATGTTTGTGTGTGCAAGTGTGCGTTCTGAATGGACTGGTTTCCTGTTATCTAGGACTGGTTCATTACTGAAGCCCACTGTTTGCCAGAACAGGCTGCAACTCCCATGTGACCATGAAGTGGGCTAAATTGGTGATTATATTCCTTTATATTGCCAAAGAACTTTCATAGAAAGAAAATAACACTGTGAAACTTCATCAGTAATTTCTTTCCTCAAAACAATGAAACCATATGTTTTATTTGCAACCACTTAAAGAACCAAAAACTGCTTTTACGGGAATGAATTTTTATTAATTCAGAGATTGCACAGCCATGGAGAAAGAGGATAACTCCTGAAATTATACCACATTCGAACTGCTGCACTTCAACTGCAATATAATTTGACCACTGGAACCAACAGCAAATTTTACCATAAATCAATATATATATATATATATATATATATATATATATATATATATATATATATATAAATAAATACTTATGAGTAGCTGTTATTTTATTAAATGAGGAACATTGCCTGCTCTGCAGTAGTTTAACAGTCACAATAGAAGGGATGCCAAACAGCTGTTATACAAAAATAGCTGATAATACTTGTGGCATTCCAGGCCGAGGGGAATGAAAAGGAACATTTTGATGCAGAAGGTAGGAGAAATTTGTTTGGTATATTGTACAGTTCATATTCATTAAGGTATACTTTTGCCATTTCTTTTTTCAAAAGGTCACTATATTTCATAAGAACACTGTGACAAAAACAATTAAATTTGATTCCCAGTTCACAAGCCACGTTTTATTGTCTTATGTGTTAAAGTGACCAAACTTTGAGAGCATACATTATAAGTCAGGAAAAGTGAGACTGCCAACTAAAAAGCATTTTTTTTACTGGCAGTGGAATGTTACACAGTTTTGTCAGTATGTTTCTTCTATTCATTGCTGCCAAGTTGCAGCTGATTCATATAGCAACCCTTTGATCAGCCATCACTATACACAAAGTGTGCTAGTTAAGTAGGGAAACAGAAAGTAGATTGCCAGGTGTATGTTCTCTTTCACACACACACACACACACACACACACACACACACACACACACACACACACACACACACACACACCTGTGGACAATTTAGTCACCAATCCACCTACCATCTCTTTGGGATGTGAGAAGAATCTAATGTACCACTGTCCCATCCTTCAGTACAACAGACTGTAGTAAAAAAAATGATATTGAAGCACTTAATTATTCCTAAAATGTTTTCCCTCATTCATCAAATTTAATTATATTGTGTTTTAAATCATTGGTCCCAGTTGTCATTATAGCTTCATTTGTTTTTATATTTGCTTAGTTGGTTTATGGTTTAGAGACCAGAATAATCCAGACCAGGATAATCCATTGGATTATTTTCTGTCAAAACACAAGAGAGCAGGAATGCAATAAATATTGAAAGAAGAGTATATACAGGCAAAACAATTCATTCAAAAGTACATCCTAATCACAATTCATTATCCTAGAGTAGTTTCCAAGCTTGGAATCATTCCTATTGTGTTATATATACATAAAATATGACATAGTTCCTTCTCTCTTTGAATGGAAATTTTATACTGTTTTGATGGGGTTTTTTTTGTTTGTTTTTGTTTTTCTTTATCCACTCCCAATATGTATTGTGTACATTACTGTGATATTTTCCTTAGAAATGTATTTCCCTGCATTTTGCATCAGGGGGCAGGGGGCATACTAATTACCACTGCTGCCTTGCAGTTCTTGGTTATCTCCAGTTTTGGTTTTCCATTTTGGTTCCTAACTGGAGTGCCTTCTGTATGGAGTCTGCATGTCGTCTCTCTGCCTGTATGGATTTTTACAGCATGCTTCAAATTCCTTCCACATCTAAAAGACATATCATGGGTAGATTATCAGTCCTCCAAACTGTAAATCAACACAAAAAGCTGAAGCCCAAAAGTTTCGTTTCCACTTGACATTTTTTACTGCTGAGGCTTAAAGCGGCTTATAGGGAGGTGTACTGGGCATAACCAGTTTAGGTTTAAGTTATACTAGTTATTATGTGTGAACAACTGATGTATAAAAGAGCCTTGGCACCATTTGGCAAATGCTGTCTTTGAGGTGAACACAACCTGCACAGTAAAAGGCTTCAACCATTTAACACTGGTCTACTGACCTTGTGTTGATTACGAGTAGAGGTTAACATGCATCAGTAAAGTTTTTAACCTTTCAACACATGTGCACTTATGTGGTATATGCACAATAACAGGGTTATTTTCCACTTTATGAGTGTGATTTTTAATTGTAAATACGAACCTTTTAACACATACAGAAGAAGTTCGAAGTTACTTGGTGGTTACGTAAAGATAAGGAAACCGGAAGTGTTTACCCAAGCATGGATTGTAAGCGAGGGTGAACTACTCCAACAAAGCGTTCGGATTTACTTTTTAGGTTAGTTATTTTTAATGTTCTATCATCCTAAACTTTATCTAACTACATGTTTAAACTTGCATTAAGTCAGGTTTAATCCTAAGGACGTATTAACATCCAAATGCTTTTATAGGAAGTATACGCTGTTTCTAGCTAAAAAGATAAGCAAACAATTTTACGAACTGCGCACAGTCAGTATCGCAGCTCTGTTATGTTACGTTTTGTTTGTTTAATTAACATTTAGCAGTTGACTTATTTTTACATGTTATTTTTACATGGAATTTTTTACTCTTGGCTTATTTTTGTTTTATTCTTTTCACCGCTAGTAGGTCCACATTTGATATGGACCATTTAGCGGGTTTGCAGGGTATTCTTGAAAAGAGAAGGTTAGTGTTGCTTTAAAACTTTTTGAGTAAAAAGCCCGCGCTTTAATGTTTTAAACTGTTACTACGTTGGTGTAAATCATTTGTACTGAAGAAGCTTGAGCTGCGTCTCGGGCGAAAACGCTGTATTTTTTAACAATTAAACTTGCGTTAAAGGGACTTTTTACGTGGTTTTTGGCTTTGTTTACACACCCGACCTATGGACTGGCTGTTATAGGAAGGTTTTGCTGCTTTAACCCACATTTTTCGCGCTTTATTTGTTGGCGTTTGGACTTGCAACTTTTGGGCTTCAGCTTTTTGTGTTGATTTACTGGTTGGTTTTGTGGAGTCCTCCAAACTGCCTAGGTGTGCATGTCATGTGTGGTGGAGTGTCTGTGTGAGCAACCTCTATTGGATTGGCATCTTATCCACAATTAGTTTCTCTGTCTTGTGATGATTGAGTACTAGTATAGGTCCTCATGACCCTGAACTGTAAAAAGCAGGTATAGGAAAATGAATGAATGAAAGAATGGTTTGTAGATCATCTTGTTCATTAAATTTATGTTTCAAGAAAGGCCCACACAACATGCTGTGTTCCTACCATCTCTACTTTCCATTGAAGCCATAAACATCTTGAGTCTATGAGGATTCTGGCTAACACAGACATTTGCTACATTAAAAGAGCACATAAGCTACTCTTCTACAGAGACAAAACAGTTACAGATAAGACAGCACTTTAAGAAACATGACACCTTTCGCTGACAAAGTAAATGAATGGAGAAGGATGCTTTGGCTGAAGAAACATTCATTCACAAAAGCAATTCATGCAATCATTTTGTAGCTGAAACAAAAGGGGTTGTTGTTGTTGTGTGTTTTGAAGATGGCAAAGAATATGGATATATGTCAGTTTAGGGAAAGTAATAATATCAGACTGCAGATTCTATATGATCATGACTGAAAATGCAATTCATCAAAAATGGAATTGCAAACATGGTTACTGAAACAAAGCAAGAAAACCATAAGCTTTTTTTTCTTTGTGGCAGGTTTCACTGTGATCTCTCATATGGAGGTTGTGCCATCATCTCCCTCAAAATTAATCAGTGTCTATGTTGCAGCAACTAAGACAAAAACAGGAAGTTCTTAGTACTTGCAGAGCAACATTTTTCTCACACAAAACCTTTTTGGATGGACATTGATTGATTATGAAATATCTGAGCCACGCTTTCATTAAACTCAATGATACCAATGAAACAAGCACACATGGATATATATATATATATATATATATATATATATATATATATATAGAGAGAGAGAGAGAGAGGTTCATAGGTTCATAGGTTCATACTAGGCTATCTGCCCTAGGGCATTTATAAGCCTAGCCAGAATGTGTTTGGCTTTCGCCACCCATTTTAAATTAATTTTGCTATGCCCTTAAACATTTTAAGAAAGAGTATATTATACCAAAAGCAGATATTTCAGTAGTCCTAGAGAGTGTAATCTCAGATCAGGTGATATATATTTGTTTAAAGAAAGAAAATCACAAATCAGGCAATTGCACACAATACAGACAAAATCTTCTTTGACGAATTGTATACATTCGGTGTCCATATTTTAAGTTGCGCGAGGTAAACAGGTGGCAAAACTAAACAGTATCACCTTGATGAAGGCAAAAATGCTCACTTTCATCCTCAAATATGGACTAACTGGATAACGTATTCATTTGGCTACCATCTGGCAGTTATTATAGAGGATTAAGGTTATGAGCTGTTGATGAGCTGCTCAGTTTAGTTCAGGAAATGTGGCGTTGAATCCTTCTGTCTCCTTTTGCCTACTTTGTGACTCTAACAAGTCACTTAACCATATAATGCTCCTGTATTCCCTAGAAAAGGGCTAGTTGTTTAAATGTACAGCTTGCAAGCAACATCTGTGTTATTGATTGCCACCTACTCATTAGGTGTAGCTTAGTTAGTCGTTATATTTTCAGTGAGCACTGATAAAAAAGTGTGGCTGAAATAAGCAGACACACAATATGAAATCAGATGCCTGAAGAGGAATGTACCTTGTTAGTAAAAAATGTGTATGCTATGTGCTTAAAAAGAAACTCAGAAGAAAAGTTTTTAAAGTATTAAAAATGAGAAGTCTTAGTTTGGAAATTACTATTGGTTTCAAATGAAGGGGTTTCATGTTAATAGAAGGCTTAAGTTCTTGCTCATGTTATGTTTTTTGATTTAAAGTTTGCTTAAACATCAGTATTAATTTATGAGTGACCTGTTCACTTTGCCAGAGAATGCAGCATTCTAAACCAGACAACGTTTATATCTTTAAAATGCTGTTGCTGCACAATAAGCCTGATATTGTAATGCTATAATGGCGTAATGGTATTAGTCACACCGATACTGATAAAATTTTGCATGCACTATAGCAAACACTCAGATCAGGGAATATAGTTTGCCAGTATAAATGAATTTCAGCATTTTTTTCCCCTGAAAAATGTGTTTTTTCTTTAAAATCACATATGGGTGATTACACTGGAATTCCTAGAATTACTGAATGAACACTTTAGAAGGCCTGGCATCCATCCTGTGGATCACGGTGATACTACATGTTGGATTAAGAAAGTGGGACCTTATCCTTCATTATACAGAATATCCTGTCAATTGCAGCGTTCATCATGTCTCAGTAATGAGATTAATTGGCTGTAGTAAAAAGATTATGTCACTATGTACAGTGCACACTTACTACAGTCTTGTGCCATGGTCATGGTTTTTAACTAGCTGTCCAACATTATGCGCTCTCCATGGCTGCTATTGCTACTTTATACATGCACTGAATTTCAGTGATTAAAAACTGAAAACAGGTAAAAAATGAATTTCAGGAAAAAGTATAGAGTTGGCACTGGATATGTAAATAAGAAAGGTCGCTGCTGTCCACTGATTACCCATGATAGTTCTTCAGATTTACTCTGCTGAGCAGAAAACATGGAAAACCACACACACACACACACACACACACACACACACACACACACACACACACACACACACACACACACACACACACACAAGAAAATAGCTGTATTATGCACAGTGTGAGTGAAAGTGCATTAGCAAGAGGCCAGTTAATGCTCATTTCAGGAATGAGCCCTAATCTTTGCAGGGGAAGGTACTTTGAATGCACTTAAAGGTACTTACCACCACTGTAGAAATTATAGTCTAATCATATTAACTCTAGATTATCACATGGGGTGCTTACACAAAGTATGTACTGTGTGACAAAAGCAGTCCATACATTTAGTATGCATGATTACGTTATAAGTGGGTATGCATTCAAAAGCCAGAATGTCAGGATGTAATATCACTGTGCAAAATAAATAAGTAAATAAATAAAATAAAATAAACAAATATCTCAAACATGATGAAGGCACTTTCAGGGTATGCTGTCCATGATAGCAAACAGCAGGGTCTTACTAGCTGTATAATTATTGTCGCTGAATGTCGTCTGCTCTGACAAGTCATGCTGTTGATATCAACCAACCATGTCATGTTTCATAAAAGGCCAGTGATTAACTAAGCAGCACCAAAATGTCATAATTTCTGTGCATTGCAGAATCCTAAGGATACTAGAGAAGAAACTTCATGTTCATTGCTTCAGATGACAACAAAAGACCTAATTCCATGTAACTCCTGCTGCCATGCTTTGATGCAATCCTTTTTAATACTTACACACTGCCACCATCATTAGGTCACCTCTCTCAATAAAGTCATGGAGAGCTCCTCTTTTGAATGTTATGACATACTACATGACATTCTGCTGTCTCAATCATTCATTTTTGAAACACACAGTAATGACTAAAGTGCTGCCATTGTTTTCACAAACATTGGCTGCAGTATTATAATAGGTGACATCATGGACAGATGGTCAGATAAAAAAAAGCAAACACATGCTATGGGCATATTGACTGGGGATCTGTCTGTACATTTATAATGTTATAGTTCATGGCAAACAACATCTGTTTAAATGTATGCCAAAAGCAAAGAGATGTGCTCAGATATGACTGTATTTTATATTTCTTCTGCTGAGGTCCTTTTTAATTTAATAAGTTTTGTAACTCCAGTAGGTGTGTGCAGACTAAACAGATGAATTGTATTCTACATTAGTCGCTTTTGAAAGTGTGCAGTGCCTTTCCTTTACCATTTCTGATATAGATTCATAGGTGTGTACTATGCTAATGGCCCTGGGGCCTTTTACAAGCCTAACCCATAGTAGCGCCCTGGCATTGTGTTGCCCGTCGTTAGTTCCCAGTGCCTCTATCAAGTAGAGCTACTGGAGTGATCCCCGGGGTGAACTTTCTTTTTCCATCCACTCGTCAAGATTTCTCTTGAAGAGGGCTAGTAAGGTGCTCTGCTTGCCATGTATGGGAAATCTATTCCAGAGCATGGCAGTCTTTGGGTTATGAACCTGTCCCTCCAGCATGTTCTGTTGATTGTGGTAATGAGGCTGAGGTCTCTGGAGCGTGTGGTGTGGAGGGATTGGGATTTCATTAGCTATAGCATTTCTAACAGAACTGGGTCAGATATGGCTTTGTAAGTCAAGCAGAGATCACCTCTTAGCAGATGATATGAGACAGAGAATAGCTGGAGTTTTTTGAGTCTGTCCATGTAGGACTTGTACAGATAGAAGAGTCAGCAGACTCTGTGTACACATACATTTAACCTTAATATATGTCCCACTAAAAAGTGAAAGCATGCTAGAAGATGATGTGAAATCACAGGAATGAAAGTCACTTATGCATGCTCTAACAAGTATAGTTATAACTGAGGTACTCTGAACTGTAATATTACACAATAAATATAATAAATAGGAAACTAAGAAAATAATATAATCATGAATAAGAGTGAGGAAATGTAAAACAATAAGACTGAGGAAATGTAAAACATCACAATACAGTTTATTTCATTCATCTGCCTTTCCTTTCCTTTTCCATACACACACATACATATCTATCTATCTATCTATCTATCTATCTATCTATCTATCTATCTATCTATCTATCTATCTATCTATCTATCTGTCTATTTATCTGTATATATGTGTCTGTGTGTGTGTGTGTGTGTGTGTGTGTGTTTGAGTGTTTGTGTGTATAGAATGTGTGTGTATTTGCACATAATATTTATTTATTAACCAGGGAAAAGTACTGATCTATATGAGCCCTTTTTCAGACTTAGCCCAGGATCACTGTCATGATAAGTGACTTGCTCAGTCACACATTAGGTAAATAGAGGTCGAGGGAATCAAACCCTGGACTAAAAGGAACAGCTTATAGCCTTAATCCTCTGACAGCCAGCAACATATGCACATATACACACTCACACAAACACATGCACACAGATACACTTATGAATATCAGTACAAATTCATGTACACTTACAGACACATTTACCTCTAGATACACACACTCATGTCTTATTTCTTACCTGATCGAAACTTGCTGCGGATTAACATGGAGCGCTCAGAAGCCAGCAGTGTCATTTTTGCACGGTGAAATGGCTCAAAGGCAATAACAGAAAGAAAAGATTTTTTTCCCAAAAGCAAACTAATCCCAAGAAAGTCTTCAGCTGAGCTTACTGTATTCTGACCCTCTTTTGGATTGTCATGTAGTTTTTCCGTAGGTTATGTTCACTTTAGCAGTTCTTTCAGAATGCAGAATTTATGAGTACAAAAGTTTTTTAAATGATTTCCGTTCACTTTAGTATAATGTTGAGGCACAAATATTGCTTCTCTTATGTATTTTATTTTACATAGACAGCTACTCTGGAAATTCTTTCCAGAAACTATTTTCAGAGGTGAAAAAGAATTGAAACAATCAAAACAGTCTGAAAAATACTCTGTGAGAACTCTTAGAGCTTACTCACAAAATATATTTTGTTTAAACAGAAAAACAAAAAGAAAATGATAGAAGTTCCTGAATCACGCTTTATTTTTCCTACAGTGATGTCTCAGTTACTTGAGTTTCTGTAGTGTCTTTGGCCACCTGTTCCATGTGCTGAAGGGAATGAGGCTGCTCAGATGTTTGAGAGTAACTCACAGAGCATGGCTGTTTGGAAGATGGCCTGAGTTACTCTGAGGAAGATCAGGCTACACTTTGCAGTTAAGTTTTACAGTTCCCTCCCCCACTCTTGGAGAAACCCTATGGTATCCTCTCTCAACAAATTCTCTCTCTCTCTCACTGTTCTTGTGTTAAACCCCACCCCATCTCCTGTTTTCAGACACCTGTTTCGGTTTGGACAGTATGTTAAGCAAGCATGTTCGGATCACATTTGGAAACTTCAAACCTCAGTCAGTCCTTCCATTCTTTTCTGTGCGTTTTGTTCTTCAATTAATTAAGAAGAGATGGAGGGTGGCAGGATAGGAATGCTATCCAAGGAAGACACACACACACACACACACACACACACACACACACACACACACACACACACACACACACACTCACACACACTCACACACACACACACACACACACACACACACACACACACACACACACACACACACACACACACACACACACACACACACGTACAAAAATGAACAGAGAAACTTATGCCTGCGCAGAGATATTTAAACAGAACAAAGCACTCTTGCCAAGGTCTGGATTTTGTTCTATAAAAATATACTGTCCATGAGCTTATGTAGATAATTTACAAAATGATCAAATATTGACGTTGACAAAACTGTGCGCATCTTGCCACATCAGCAGCTTGTAAGATTCCTGGTTAAATGTATTTTACTAAAATATGTAAGGTGGGATAAGGCTTGTCTTCTTTTCATTGGACTACTATATCTGGTTTTCTCACATCTGTTTTTTTTTTTAACTGTTGGTAATGGGTGATCCCATGTGATATAAACTTCATAATTTTCTATAATGTTTTTTGGCTCATGTTTCCAATGTTTTTCATCTACTTCAATATTATAATGTTTTCACAATCCCCAGTGCAACAATCTTGCCACATTATTATGCTATTCAGTATACAGTCCTTCTGCCATTAGTATATCACAACCAGTAACAAGATGTGCAACCATTTTTAATTGTGTTTTACGAAACCTACATTTGTCTGTTTCTCCCACATGTTCAATGGACTTTGTAAACCATCTTGTATGCAGTCCACTGTCTTGGGCTGCTATCATTAACCTTTCATCTTTTGGTTTAAATTTGCTTCTCCTTAACCATTCCTGCTTTCGATCCTGATCGACATGAGGTTGTTCCAAGAGTTTTCTATACTGGCAACTATATCTATGCATTTTACAGATGTCTTAACCTTCTCATCTGATCCTTCGCCTTACATTATTTCTGTTCTTTTTGGAACATTCATTGCTGCCTGATTTTTATCTGCTTCTGGTTTGATTTTTATTCCTGCTTGACACCGATATGCTTCTGCTAAACTAAGCAGGGAAGTCATCTTAGACTAATTCTCTTCATGTTTTAAAACTTTCACTACATTTGGGTCTTGCGAGGTCAGCAGATATATATGCATGGGTCCCCTTCACTTTACCGAAATGCCACATCATCGGATTTCATATGAGCGAGTCGACAACACTGAAATGACAGATCACAAACTACTCGGAACATCGATGGAAAATGGACGGTAAGGAAGCGCTTGGCCAGCATGTCGACTTTTGCCCCTTACCTCCATGGTAGTGTGATCTCAGAGTTGGTATATTTAGTTAGGAGGAGTGTGGGGGGGGCAAAGTCCCCCACGTGGGTTTGTTTTGTTTGCTGCTGTTGTTGTGTGGTTGTCAGGTTGGCCAATGGGTTACTCACTGTCCATTTTCCATTGGTGTTTTGAGCAGACAGTGTTCTGTCGTTTTGGTGTTGTCGGCTTGCTCATATGAAAGTTGGTGATGTGGCATTGCGTTAATGTGTAGGGGACTCATATGCACTACTATGATTACAGATCTTTACATGTAATCAGTTTTGAGGAGGCCCATACCTCCTTCATAAAGGGGAATATATAGTCTTGGTATACTCTGATTTTTATAAATCATTTGATAAGCATGAATCATCCATCTTGTTTTCCTGTCCAACTGATCCAACACCTATTAAAGTCAGTCAGTCACTCCAAAACTGTAAGTTAGGACAAGAAGAGCAAATTGGTTTATATTTTGGACTTTGTTCCTAGATGTCGGCACTGTTTTCAATATTAATTTTAGTCTTCTAAAATATTGCTTACTAAGTTTTATTTGCATTTGTTCATCTTTTATTGTTGATCCGTTATCAATTCCTAAATATTTATACACTCCTTCTTGCTCAAGTTCTTTTACATCACATTCTTGTCCCAAACTGATGTTTTCTTGGTGCTGCAGCTTTCCTCCTTTAAAGGTTGCTTTTGCACATTTATCAAGACCAAATGACATTCTTATATCATCTGAAAAAGTTTTGACCACTTGCAGTTGTGCTTTCAGTTCCTCATCTGCTGAACTATACAGTTTTAAATCATTCACAAAAGGAAGACCAGAAATCTTTATACTTTGTTGTTTTCTGGAAGCCAAATTATAGCCATGGCCTAATCTAAGTAGACAGCTAATGGGTTAAGGGCAAGACAAAAGAGCAGCAATGACAGAGAGTCACACTGGAATATTCCCCTTTGAAATTTTATTGCCTGGAATAATAGTTTGTCCTTTATCATGGTGTAACTGCAAAGTGGTTTGCCACTGTTTCATAGTCGCTATAATGTAATCAATCAGTGTAGGGTGTGTCCTATACATTCTAAGCAGTCTTTTATCCATGAATGTAGAATACTGTCAGATGCTTTTTTGTAGTCTATCCATGCCATACTTAGATTCTTCCACTTTTTACAGTTCTCCATTATGATTTTAACAACAAATGATCCTTGGTTCCATATGACTTTCTTTTGTTATCTTTCTACTGCCATGACTGAGTTTTCTTCTAAATGAAAAACACCCAAAACTGTTGAAATAATAAATCCACAAGAAAGGACGAGCTGGAAACACATTGAGAGGCCGCTTCAACAAAATAGTGGTATTTATTTGAACTTGCAATAAATCGTAAGCGCTTTCGGCTAAATTAGTATTTAGCCTTCTTCAGACAAACAGCAGAAAAGTGCATTGTAGTTGTATAAATAAGTTGATGTAACCAATCAAAAGCAAATGCATTTGTTTGAATAAACGTTACTATAGTAACCTTAAACAGGGACGAAAGAATGCATCACTAACCAAGATATTTTAAAGAAATGTGAAGCATTAGTAAACAAATATAAATACTTTAAAAACGTGAATGTTAAATAGAGTTACATATTCAACATCACATCATAGGCTAATTATTGCAGTTCTCCTATTGTACAAAATTATTTGAAAAAAATATATATAAAAGGAAAACATTGAAACATTTAAAAACATACAGTTCTAAACTAAAACCTGTCATTGAACCTAATGGCCCATGTTTACTTCTAAACAAATATTCTAAACATATATATACACCAGTTTAAAGGAACAAAATTGTTATGAAATTAAATTGTTCCACTGAAATATCTATAGAAATATTTGTATAATTAGACTGAGAAGAAAACACCTGAAATAATCTTATACTAATACGTAAAAAACTAACATGTATCCAATAATACAAGTGGGTATATGTATCTAAATTGTATGCCATAACCCTCTCAGGCTAATAACATGTGTGTTATCGTCCATATGATAGCCATTTAAGCACACATTTAATTGACAAGTTGTCATTAATACCCGGTAGCAGATGTGCCCTTGTACGAATCTGCCACATGAGTTCATCTATCTCTAACATTATTTGCCAAGGTCCACCCCTCACATCTGGATTCCTTTGTTGGACTATGACAAAGTTGAAATTATGTCCTGTATTCTCTATAGTATGCTTAGCTATAGCGTTGTTAGTATCTTTTTTGCTAACAGCATACATATGTTCGTAAATCCTAGTCTTTATTCTACGCTCAGTCTTACCAATGTAAAATGCTTTACATTGGTTACACAAAGCAGCGTAGACAACTGACTTGGACTCGCAATTATAATGGCCATTGATTTTATATGTTTTATCCTTGATGCTAAAATGTGTACATACTTTGAGAAATTTGCACTGAGCACAAGCACCACATTTGTACATGCCATTTGGTCGATGTGAAATAACTTTTCTTGGTGGTCTCTCTAGGATAGTTTTCAGGTTTGGCCCCCTCCTGTATGTTAATTTAGGTTTTTCACCTAGTAGCATGGACAGGGTGCTGTCATGATTAATGACATCCCAGTTCTTAATGACCATTTCTTTGATTTTGTAAAAATCTAATGAAAAAGTGTGTAGAAAGGAGACACAATAATTTGTGTCCTCTATTCTATGTGCACTCAACGGATTTAAAGTAGTTGTAATGTCACCGCCATTAGGTGTCAGCTCTTGTGTGTTATTGACACCTAAAAGTGGGATGAACTGGCCTGAAGCACGTTTATTAGAAACTTCTATTATAATGTTGTTGATTAATGAAAGTGGATAGCTCCTTGCCAAGAACATGTTTTTTAATTTATTACATTCAATAAGAAAGTCATGGTCTTCCGTTACCATACGTGCTGCTCTAACCAGCTGCCCCTTGACGACTGATCTTTTTTGATAATAGGGATGATTGCTGGAAAAATGCAGCAAGCTGTTGAGCACGAGGCTTTCTGTATATATTACTTGTTAGTCTTTTGTTGTTAGTGTCTTTTTTAAGAAGAATATCTAAATAGTTAATCTCACTGTCTGCTATGTTAAAAGTGAATTGTAAAAAATCAGTCATGTTGGTTATGTTATCTATGAATATGGGAATAAGCTCTTTGTCACCTTTCCAAATACAAAATATGTCATCCTGGTACCTAGTGTACCAGGAGACATGTTGTTTAAACAAAACCTCTTTGAAAAGGAATTCTACTTCCCAATAAGCTAACACAGCATTAGCAAAGGAGCCACCACAGGGGGATCCCATGGCCACACCTGAGGTTTGGAGATAAAACTTATTCTCAAAAATGAAAAAGTTGTTTGTTAGAACTAATTCCAAAAGTGTTTCACATAAACAAATAGTATTATTCTCCACCTTTTTGTTGACCATAAATTCTCTTACCCAACTAAGGCCTATAGCTTGCGGTATGACCGTATATAGGTCTTTAATGTCTATTGTAAGGAAAACCATGTTATTAGTGTATTCTATCCCACTGATGTTTTTGAGAAAAGACCAGGAATCCTTGCAAATATGTGGTTCCTGGTCTAAGAGGGGTTTTATTATGCTATCTACTAATTTGGCTGATGCATAAGTTGCCGAACCTCTCCCGTCTACAATAGGCCTAAATGGTGGTGTTTGTAGACGTTTGTGTAACTTAGGTGCGCCAAAAAAAGCTGAAATCCTTGGAGCTGGTGTGTACAAATACTTGTATGTATCAATATTAATGAAACCTTCTAAAAGTAAGTCCTGTAAGCAATTGTTGATCTTCCTATAGGCGACATTTATTTCGTTTAATGATACTTCCTCGTATACCGAAGTGTCCAGATGTTCCATCATGTACTCAACATATTTACAATGATCCATTAGTACTACCCCCCCTCCCTTATCCGGTTTCATAACCCGGATGTTACAATCCCTTAGCAGTCTGAGAAAATCCCATTCCAAAGGGGTAATGTTGTTGGAATGTTTTTGATTGACATACGTGATTTGGTTTTTTATGGCCCAGAAGTCAATCTCACACATCTTCTCAAAAACCGCCAGGGTCGGGTGGAGTGGTGGGTTATAAGTACTGGAAACCCTCAAAGAGTTGAGTACTGGAACATTGTTGCCTAAAAGAGAATTCAGGTTAAGTTTTCTAACAAAAACTTTTAAATCAACTATAGTTTTTGCTATGTCCATATGTTGTCCTGGGACAAAGGATAGATCCCTAGCAAAAAAATCAACCATGTCCTGATGAACATTTATAAGTGTATAGTTATAAACAACGAAGTCGTTGTTCGAACTTTTTGATATGCTAGGGTCGCTGCCAAAAGTGAGGGCTTGGATCATCTCTTCTTCCCTCGTCTCTTGTTCCTCGTGTTGTTCACTACTTGGGGTCCGACACGATTGGTGGTCTGGGCATTGTTCACCCGATGAAAATCCTGGCCGTTTGGTTGATTTGAATTGACAATATGTTGACCCTGTATTTGGTTCATATCTTGAATAATAGGTGCTGGTATGTTGTCATAATTAGAATTGTTAATGCCAGCATTATTGTTATTGAACCTAGGGCTTCTCCTGACGCCCTGTCTTTGCTCAGGAACATTGTCCTGATTATTGCCATTACTGTTGTTAATTGTAGAATAAGAGGTATTAGCTTGCTCAACTCGATTAATCATGTCTCCTTGTGGTGAATTCAATTTATTTGGAGGCCTTGGATAAGCACAATTGTTAGTATAATCTGTATGGTCCCTATTAAGTTTTTTCTTTTTGCTAATCAACAATTTCTCCATACTTGCTTCAATGCTAGAAAACACACGGCAATAATCATATTTGCAACGAAGAAATTCATTGTGCGATGTTATAAACTTTTCTAAAGTATCAAGTTCAAGTGACAAGCTGGCAACATCCTTAGAATAAAAGGCTATAAGAGCCTGTAAAAACTCTATGCCTTGCCTGTCAAATAAACCTAAAAGTTCTTGATGGAAGGCAGAGTTTTCCACCAGTCCAGATGGAAAACGCCATTGGCGTAATCCCTTTGGTACGATTTTATTTCTCACACATTCATTGAGGTATGCTACCTCCAATTGTAACTTCTTACATCTGTATAATTTATTGTCGAACTCTTCGATTTTATCACTCAGTGCGTGACTATCCGCCATCTGTGAAGAGTTAAAGTCAGAATGTACGCTAAACCCTTGGCTAAAAAAATTGTTGTTAACTAGGAAATTAGCCATAACTGGGATACCTGGTATGTTCGGATTTCCCGGGTTGTTGTTATCTCTCCGAGTATTGATGTTGCCGTTAGTTGTTTGAAGTATGTTAGACACTGTAGGAACTGGACAATGTTGTTCTGTATTGGCTGGTAGTTCCCCATTGTTGTCGGCAGATCCAGGAGTTGTTATATCGACCACCGGGGACTGTTGCCCATTCGGAATGGAGAAGTCACTATCGTTCTCCTGCGATGGCGTTAAAACAGCTGGTATACTTCTTTGTGTAGAAGTTAAAACTGCCATTGCCTCTACCTTTTGGGTAAGGACTTCCACTCTCCCCAAAAGCAACTCAACTAGTGCTGTTAGATTCACATTGGAACCGTCCGTTCCACTCTCCGATCCTTTCTGCTGTGAAGTTAAAACCACAGAAACGTCTCCGGAACCGCTCGCCATCCAAGACTACGAAAAACACCCAAAACTGTTGAAATAATAAATCCACAAGAAAGGACGAGCTGGAAACACAATGAGAGACCGCTTCAACAAAATAGTGGTATTTATTTGAACTTGCAATAAATCGTAAGCGCTTTCGGCTAAATTAGTATTTAGCCTTCTTCAGACAAACAGCAGAAAAGTGCATTGTAGTTGTATAAATAAGTTGATGTAACCAATCAAAAGCAAATGCATTTGTTTGAATAAACGTTACTATAGTAACCTTAAACAGGGACGAAAGAATGCATCACTAACCAAGATATTTTAAAGAAATGTGAAGCATTAGTAAACAAATATAAATACTTTAAAAACGTGAATGTTAAATAGAGTTTAGAATATTTGTTTAGAAGTAAACACGGGCCATTAGGTTCAATGACAGGTTTTAGTTTAGAACTGTATGTTTTTAAATGTTTCAATGTTTTCCTTTTATATATATTTTTTTCAAATAATTTTGTACAATAGGAGAACTGCAATAATTAGCCTATGATGTGATGTTGAATATGTAACTCTATTTAACATTCACGTTTTTAAAGTATTTATATTTGTTTACTAATGCTTCACATTTCTTTAAAATATCTTGGTTAGTGATGCATTCTTTCGTCCCTGTTTAAGGTTACTATAGTAACGTTTATTCAAACAAATGCATTTGCTTTTGATTGGTTACATCAACTTATTTATACAACTACAATGCACTTTTCTGCTGTTTGTCTGAAGAAGGATAAATACTAATTTAGCCGAAAGCGCTTACGATTTATTGCAAGTTCAAATAAATACCACTATTTTATTGAAGCGGTCTCTCATTGTGTTTCCAGCTCGTCCTTTCTTGTGGATTTATTATTTCAACAGTTTTGGGTGTTTTTCGTAGTCTTGGATGGCGAGCGGTTCCGGAGACGTTTCTGTGGTTTTAACTTCACAGCAGAAAGGATCGGAGAGTGGAACGGACGGTTCCAATGTGAATCTAACAGCACTAGTTGAGTTGCTTTTGGGGAGAGTGGAAGTCCTTACCCAAAAGGTAGAGGCAATGGCAGTTTTAACTTCTACACAAAGAAGTATACCAGCTGTTTTAACGCCATCGCAGGAGAACGATAGTGACTTCTCCATTCCGAATGGGCAACAGTCCCCGGTGGTCGATATAACAACTCCTGGATCTGCCGACAACAATGGGGAACTACCAGCCAATACAGAACAACATTGTCCAGTTCCTACAGTGTCTAACATACTTCAAACAACTAACGGCAACATCAATACCGGAGAGATAACAACAACCCGGGAAATCCAACATACCAGGTATCCCAGTTATGGCTAATTTCCTAGTTAACAACAATTTTTTTAGCCAAGGGTTTAGCGTACATTCTGACTTTAACTCTTCACAGATGGCGGATAGTCACGACTGAGTGATAAAATCAAGAGTTCGACAATAAATTATACAGATGTAAGAAGTTACAATTGGAGGTAGCATACCTCAATGAATGTGTGAGAAATAAAATCGCATCAAAGGGATTACGCCAATGGCGTTTTCCATCTGACTGGTGGAAAACTCTGCCTTCCATCAAGAACTTTTAGGTTTATTTGACAGGCAAGGCATAGAGTTTTTACAGGCTCTTATAGCCTTTTATTCTAAGGATGTTGCCAGCTTGTCACTTGAACTTGATACTTTAGAAAAGTTTATAACATCGCACAATGAATTTCTTCGTTGCAAATATGATTATTGCCGTGTGTTTTCTAGCATTGAAGCAAGTATGGAGAAATTGTTGATTAGCAAAAAGAAAAAACTTAATAGGGACCATACAGATTATACTAACAATTGTGCTTATCCAAGGCCTCCAAATAAATTGAATTCACCACAAGGAGACATGATTAATCGAGTTGAGCAAGCTAATACCTCTTATTCTACAATTAACAACAGTAATGGCAATAATCAGGACAATGTTCCTGAGCAAAGACAGGGCGTCAGGAGAAGCCCTAGGTTCAATAACAATAATGCTGGCATTAACAATTCTAATTATGACAACATACCAGCACCTATTATTCAAGATATGAACCAAATACAGGGTCAACATATTGTCAATTCAAATCAACCAAACGGCCAGGATTTTCATCGGGTGAACAATGCCCAGACCACCAATCGTGTCGGACCCCAAGTAGTGAACAACACGAGGAACAAGAGACGAGGGAAGAAGAGATGATCCAAGCCCTCACTTTTGGCAGCGACCCTAGCATATCAAAAAGTTCGAACAACGACTTCGTTGTTTATAACTATACACTTATAAATGTTCATCAGGACATGGTTGATTTTTTTGCTAGGGATCTATCCTTTGTCCCAGGACAACATATGGACATAGCAAAAACTATAGTTGATTTAAAAGTTTTTGTTAGAAAACTTAACCTGAATTCTCTTTTAGGCAACAATGTTCCAGTACTCAACTCTTTGAGGGTTTCCAGTACTTATAACCCACCACTCCACCCGACCCTGGCGGTTTTTGAGAAGATGTGTGAGATTGACTTCTGGGCCATAAAAAACCAAATCACGTATGTCAATCAAAAACATTCCAACAACATTACCCCTTTGGAATGGGATTTTCTCAGACTGCTAAGGGATTGTAACATCCGGGTTATGAAACCGGATAAGGGAGGGGGGGTAGTACTAATGGATCATTGTAAATATGTTGAGTACATGATGGAACATCTGGACACTTCGGTATACGAGGAAGTATCATTAAACGAAATAAATGTCGCCTATAGGAAGATCAACAATTGCTTACAGGACTTACTTTTAGAAGGTTTCATTAATATTGATACATACAAGTATTTGTACACACCAGCTCCAAGGATTTCAGCTTTTTTTGGCGCACCTAAGTTACACAAACGTCTACAAACACCACCATTTAGGCCTATTGTAGACGGGAGAGGTTCGGCAACTTATGCATCAGCCAAATTAGTAGATAGCATAATAAAACCCCTCTTAGACCAGGAACCACATATTTGCAAGGATTCCTGGTCTTTTCTCAAAAACATCAGTGGGATAGAATACACTAATAACATGGTTTTCCTTACAATAGACATTAAAGACCTATATACGGTCATACCGCAAGCTATAGGCCTTAGTTGGGTAAGAGAATTTATGGTCAACAAAAAGGTGGAGAATAATACTATTTGTTTATGTGAAACACTTTTGGAATTAGTTCTAACAAACAACTTTTTCATTTTTGAGAATAAGTTTTATCTCCAAACCTCAGGTGTGGCCATGGGATCCCCCTGTGGTGGCTCCTTTGCTAATGCTGTGTTAGCTTATTGGGAAGTAGAATTCCTTTTCAAAGAGGTTTTGTTTAAACAACATGTCTCCTGGTACACTAGGTACCAGGATGACATATTTTGTATTTGGAAAGGTGACAAAGAGCTTATTCCCATATTCATAGATAACATAACCAACATGACTGATTTTTTACAATTCACTTTTAACATAGCAGACAGTGAGATTAACTATTTAGATATTCTTCTTAAAAAAGACACTAACAACAAAAGACTAACAAGTAATATATACAGAAAGCCTACGTACTCCAACAGCTTGCTGCATTTTTCCAGCAATCATCCCTATTATCAAAAAAGATCAGTCGTCAAGGGGCAGCTGGTTAGAGCAGCACGTATGGTAACGGAAGACCATGACTTTCTTATTGAATG
The DNA here is from genome assembly GCF_019279795.1 of Protopterus annectens. Classification (NCBI taxonomy): domain Eukaryota; kingdom Metazoa; phylum Chordata; order Ceratodontiformes; family Protopteridae; genus Protopterus; species Protopterus annectens. The sequence goes on from NC_056726.1 coordinate 1,264,849,928, forward strand.
TAATAAATTAAAAAACATGTTCTTGGCAAGGAGCTATCCACTTTCATTAATCAACAACATTATAATAGAAGTTTCTAATAAACGTGCTTCAGGCCAGTTCATCCCACTTTTAGGTGTCAATAACACACAAGAGCTGACACCTAATGGCGGTGACATTACAACTACTTTAAATCCGTTGAGTGCACATAGAATAGAGGACACAAATTATTGTGTCTCCTTTCTACACACTTTTTCATTAGATTTTTACAAAATCAAAGAAATGGTCATTAAGAACTGGGATGTCATTAATCATGACAGCACCCTGTCCATGCTACTAGGTGAAAACCTAAATTAACATACAGGAGGGGGCCAAACCTGAAAACTATCCTAGAGAGACCACCAAGAAAAGTTATTTCACATCGACCAAATGGCATGTACAAATGTGGTGCTTGTGCTCAGTGCAAATTTCTCAAAGTATGTACACATTTTAGCATCAAGGATAAAACATATAAAATCAATGGCCATTATAATTGTAGTCCAAGTCAGTTGTCTACGCTAAAGTGTAACCAATGTAAAGCATTTTACATTGGTAAGACTGAGCGAGAATAAAGACTAGGATTTACTTAACATATGTATGCTGTTAGCAAAAAAGATACTAACAACGCTATAGCTAAGCATACTATAGAGAATACAGGACATAATTTCAACTTTGTCATAGTCCAACAAAGGAATCCAGATGTGAGGGTGGACCTTGGCAAATAATGTTAGAGATAGATGAACTCATGTGGCAGATTCGCATAAGGGCACATCTGCTACCGGGTATTAATGACAACTTGTCAATTAAATGTGTGCTTAAATGGCTATCATATGGACGATAACACACATGTTATTAGCCTGAGAGGGTTATGGCATACAATTTAGATACATATACCCACTTGTATTATTGGATACATGTTAGTTTTTTACGTATTAGTATAAGATTATTTCAGGTGTTTTCTTCTCAGTCTAATTATACAAATATTTCTATAGATATTTCAGTGGAACAATTTAATTTCATAACAATTTTGTTCCTTTAAACTGGTGTATATATATGTTTAGAATATTTGTTTAGAAGTAAACACGGGCCATTAGGTTCAATGACAGGTTTTAGTTTAGAACTGTATGTTTTTAAATGTTTCAATGTTTTCCTTTTATATATATTTTTTTCAAATAATTTTGTACAATAGGAGAACTGCAATAATTAGCCTATGATGTGATGTTGAATATGTAACTCTATTTAACATTCACGTTTTTAAAGTATTTATATTTGTTTACTAATGCTTCACATTTCTTTAAAATATCTTGGTTAGTGATGCATTCTTTCGTCCCTGTTTAAGGTTACTATAGTAACGTTTATTCAAACAAATGCATTTGCTTTTGATTGGTTACATCAACTTATTTATACAACTACAATGCACTTTTCTGCTGTTTGTCTGAAGAAGGCTAAATACTAATTTAGCCGAAAGCGCTTACGATTTATTGCAAGTTCAAATAAATACCACTATTTTGTTGAAGCGGTCTCTCATTGTGTTTCCAGCTCGTCCTTTCTTGTGGATTTTCTTCTAAATGACTATAAACTCTGTCAGCATCAATTTCAGTGTAAAGTTTATATGTCATTGGAAGGCAAGTTATAGTCTACAGTTTTTAGAATAGCTTGCAGGTTCGCTATTAACTAGGAGTATTGTTTTTCCTGTTGATAACCAGGTTGGTGTCTATTTGGGGTGCATATATAAATAGTTCTTACTCATGGGTAAATCTTCATGTAAAGATGTTAATGCTTTTAGCCAGAAGTTAGTTATTGCATCCCGGCCTGGAGTTTTCCATTAAGGAGCTTTTCTTAACTTTGTTTCAATCTCTCTGGCTGTTACTTCATCCCATTTCATATCCTGTACATTTGAACTTCTTATTCTTTCTTGTACTTCTTCTATCCATTCAGCATCTTTGTTATGCTCCACAGGATCGTCATAGTTATTTTTCCAAAATGTATCTATTTCTTCTTTTTTTTTTTAGTGTTTCGATTCATTTTGCCTTCTTTCCCAATTCTCTGTAAAGCTTGTTTGGTCAATGATAAATTGCTTATTTCGTACTTTTCTTTTACAGTTATCTGAATATCTTCTGAGTTTTTCTGCCTGTGCTGATATTTTTAGTTTATTATTTGCGATAGTGCACAATGGATCCTGATCTGTTCTGACACTGTGCATTACTTTTATCACATGTATCTTTCGGAGTATTTTTGTTGATCTGTTCCCTCTTTAATACTCTTGTAAGAGTGACGCTTCTTGTCTTAATTGCTTTATAGTTTTCTCTATTGCATACTTCCATGATGGCATTGTATTTCCCCCTTCTTTCCCCTACTGCCCTATGTTTTTGTGATAAGACTTTATCTGTTACTAATTTAGCTGCAAAGTAATATACCCTATTTACTTCTGTTATATTGCATGAATCTCTATGAACAGCTGTAATTATTATGGTCATTTGTTTTATTAACCTTTTAACTTTTTTGGGTTTTATTAACTTTCTGCAGTCTGTTTCTTTCACTGATCTTAATATGTCTTCCATCTGAATTAAATCAAGCAACTCTTCTCTTAGATCATTTTCTTCTAAACAGAGGGCACATTCTTTGTTCTCCATTTCCTGTGGGCATTTTACAGAAAGTTCCAGAACATCTTGCTGTGCCACATTCTCTTCAGTTTCATCCTGTGTCATCAGTTGCTCTTTCATACAGGAAATCATTGGCATTTCACTCCTCAACATTGACTGTGTCAGAGTTGCCATAGTTTCCTGTTCCTTTCCTTGCTATGCATCTCTAATTGAAATTTTACTTATATACAAATACATACAAATACTGCGGTGGTGGTGCTGCGGTAGTGTTGTCGCCTCACAGTTAAGACATTGTCCTGTTCGATTCTCAGCTAGAGCATCTTCTGTGTGGAGACATGCATGAATGGGCGTACCTTCGTTGAAGGTTGTGAGTCAGGGCCGGCAACTCAGCACGTAAAAATCTACTGCCAATCATTAGCGGACCGGAGTTCCGCTGTGGCGACCCCTAACCGGGAAAAGCCGAAAGACACAACAACAACAACAAATACATACAAATATTTCAAGCACGGGCATTAATGCCCTTCTAGTTTGCCAATATACCAAAACACTTGTTCCCATAATAAGTATCCAGGCTGTTCTTAAAAATATCTAAACTAGTACTTACTTTAATGTAATTTGATAGTCTGGTCCATGCATCAGGTACACAAAAAAACAATTAGTACACTTCTCATTCCTATAGAATCTCTTTTTTTAATTTCTCCAAATTGTCTGGGTTACTAATACCATGATGGGAAGGGTCCCAATTCCTAAGTCAAAATACAATTAAAGTTCATGAAATTAGTATTGTTTCAATCTTTGATGCCAGCCAAAAGTGCTCCTTGCAGCACCCACAATGTACCCAGTAATGACTCCTTCTGCAATTCGTATGAGGTTACATGTGCTGGTAACATATCTAAATATGATTGTAGATTATTTTTTATAAGACCCCATTGCTCCTACTACTATTTGAACTGTCTGGGTATCTTTCTTCCACAGTGCTCTCATTTCTAGCTGCAGATCTTGATATTTTATAACTTCATGTCTCCCTGTATGCAAGACACTGTAGTCACTGGGTGTAGCGATTTCAATGATCAATGCTTTTTTTGTCTTCTTTTCATGGACTAATATATCTGGTTTTCTCACATCTATCTTTTGAACTGTTGCTAATGGGTGATCCCATGTGATGTAGACATCGTCATTTTCTATGATGCTTTGTGGCTCATGTTTCCAGTGTTTTTCAGCCACTTCAATACCATAATGTTTGAACAATCCCCAGTGCAACAGTCTTTCCACATTATTATTCCTTTCAGTATACAGTCCTTCTGCCATTAGTATGTCACAACCAGCAACAAGGTGTGCTACTGTTTTCAATTCGGTTTTACAATTTATTATTTATTTATTTATTGACATTTGTTAACGGGGTTGGTCCAACTGGGCTTGTGCCCCATTTTCAGTGAAAATCCGAGGAGAAAAGCTCCAGTTACAAGCAGTTTACAGTGAATGAAAACAATTATAGTGTTACAAAACCTACATTTGTCTGTTTCTCCTACATGTTCAATGGGCTTTGTAAACCAACGTGTATGTAGGCCACTAGCCTGTGCCACCAATATTAACCTTTCATCTCTTGGTTTGAATTCACCTCTCCTTAACCATTCCTGTGTTCATTCCTGACCAGCATGCAGTTCTTCCAGAAGTTTTCTATACTTGTAACTATATGTATGCTTTTTCCACATTTCTTGCCCTCTCATCTGGTCCTTCACCGTATATATATATATATATATATATATATATATATATATATATATATATTTTTTTTTTTTTTATGGCACATTCATTTACTGCCTCATTATTATCTACTTCTGGTTTGATTTCCATTCCTGCTTGACACTGATATGCTTCTGCTAGATTAAGCAGAGAAGTCATCTTAGACTTATTCTCCTCATGTTTCAAAACGTTCACTATGTTTGTGTCTTGTGAGGTCAGCTGGTATATGTGCAATTCCACAATTGCAGATCTATACATGTAATCAATTTCAAGAAGGCCCATCTCTTCTTTGGAACGGGGAATATATAATCTTGGTATGCACTGATTTTTATAAATCATTTGGTGAGCATGAAACATCCTTCTTGTTTTCCTATCTAATTTAACCGACACATTTTGGGACCAGTCAATCAGTCCAAAACTGTAATTTAGGACAGGAAAAGCAAATTGGCTTTTAGCTTGGATTTTGTTTCTAGATGTCAATGTTGTTTGCAAGATTAATTTTAATCTTCTAAAGTATTCCTTACTAAGCTTTATTCACATTTGTTCATGCTTTATTGTTGATCCTTCATCAGTTCCCAAATATTTATACACTCCCTCTTGCTTAAGTTGTTTTATATCACATTCTTGTCCCAAACTGATGTTTTCTTGGTGCTGCAGTTTTCCTACTTTAAAGGTTGCTCTTGCACATTTATCAAGACCAAATGACATTCTTATATCATCTAAAAAAGTTTTCACAACTTGCAGTTGTTCTTTCAGTTCTTCATCTGATGGGCTATACAGTTTTAAATCATTGACAAAGAGAAGAAGAGAAGTCTTTATACTTTGTTGTTTTCTAGGAGCTAAATTATAGCCATGGACTAAGCTGTTGAGTAGACAGCTTAATGGGTTAAGGGCAAGGCAGAACAGCAGTGTTGACAAAGAGTCACCCTGGAATACCCTCTTTTGAATTTTTATCCCTGGGATAATCATTTGTCTTTTATCATGGCTTAATTGCAAAGTGGTCTGCCACTATTTTATGGTCACTATAATGTAGTTGATCAGTGTAGGGTATATCTTATACATTTTTAAACACTCTTTTATCCATGAATGTGGGATACTATCAAATGCTTTTTTGTAGTCAAGCCATGCCATATACAGATTCTTATATTTTTATAGTGCTCCACTATGACGTTAACACGTGGTTCTTTGTTCCATATGACTTTCTTTTGATGCCCTTTTGTTCTATTGCTTTAATTTTGATTTCTTCTAAATGATTATAAACTGTCAGCATCAATCCCAATGTATAGTTTATACATAGTTGGAAGGCAAGTTATTGGTCTATAATTTTTAGGGTAGCTTTCAGGTTCACTCTTAAGTAGACACATTGTTTTTCCTGTTGTTAGCGAGGTTGGTGTCTGTTTGGGGTGTGCATGCAAATAGTTCTTACTCCTGACTAAATCTTCGTGCAAAGATGTTAATACTTTTAAGCAAATGTTAGGTACTGCATCTGGGCCTGGGATTTTCCAATTAGAGGCTTTTCTTAACTTTGTTTCAATCTCTCTGGTTGTTACTTCATTCCATTTCATATTACATACCTTTAAACTTCTTATTCTTTCTTTTACTTCTTCTATCCATTTAGCATCTTTGTTATGTTCCACAGTATCTTCATAAATACTTCTCCAAAATGTACTGTATCTATTTCTTCTTTTTTTGGTGGGCTTTCAATTCCTTTTACCTTGTTTCCCAATTCTCTACGAAACTTTTTTGTGTCCTCAATAAACTGATTATTTTGTACTTTTCCTTTATATTTATCTGTGCATCTTCTCATTTTTTCTGCCTGTGTTGAGATTTTTAGTTTATTATTTGCTATAGTGCATGATAGATCCTAGACTGTTCTTATAATGTGCATTGCCTTTATAATTGATCTCTTTCCTCTTCTATACTCCTCCAACAGTGACACTTCTTGTCTCAATTGCTTGTATTTGATGGTATTTGATTTCTCCCCTTCCATTCCCACACTAACCTGTGTTCTTCTGGCAGAACTTAATCAGTTATCAATTTAGCTGCACAATAATGCATCCTATTTTCTTCTGTTATATCACACGGATCTCTGTGGACAGTCTTAATTACTGTGTTCATTTGTTTTTTTAAACTTCTAACTTTTTGGGTTTTATTGACCTTCTGCAGTCTATTTCTTTCATTGATCTTAATATGTCTATCCATCTCTACCAAATCAAGCAGCTATTCTCTTAGCTCATTTACACATTTTTTTTGTTTTCCATTTCCTGTGGGCATTCTATAGAAAGTTTTATAGCATCTTCCTGAGGCACATTCTCTTCAATTTCTTCACCTGCCATCCGTTGCTTTGTCATATGGGAACTCACTGGCCTATCAATCCTCAGCATTGACTGTGTCAGAGTTTCTACAGTTTTCTGTTCCTTCTCTTGATTTCCAGCTTCAAGTAAACAAAAACCTTTAGCAATGTAACTACACTGATGAGAGGTAAGCCTTTGTTTTCATATCTTAATGAAAATAAGCTAAAGATGTCCTGCTGAAAATAGACTAAAGAGACTACAAAACGAATCTAAAGCAGTCTCACAATTATAGGATTTTTTTACTACAGGAATGAAGGAAAAAAAAGAGAAAAAAAGTCTGAAAAAGTGTAATGGTGACAAATTTAAAAACATGGAAAGAGTAAGCCCTCACCTGCTTCCTCAGCAATCAAGAATGAATTTGATGGCTCCCAGTAAAATGTCTGCAAAGCCATATATGAAGCCCCCATGGCAAGACTCTCCAATATTGGTTCTTCCTACTTTCAAACTTAAATCTACACCACTGTCATTGCTACCTTAACAGGTTCCAGTTTAGGAAATGGCTACATTTCATGATAGGTAACATGAAGACATAGAGTATCTGCCTACTGAAACCTCACAAACAGTTCAGATGCCTTTTCTGATAAAAGAGGATTCCAAATAGCCACCAGCCCAGGTTGCATAAAGATCTAAGACAGCTTTTTCTTCTGACTTAAAGTTATTTATTTGTAATGATAGGAGGCACTGCCAGCAGTGCTAGCTGGCATTTTGTAAATAATTATATGTCATTTGTGAATATTAAACTGATTTATAAAATATCCTTGTGTTACAAATGTACTAGAACTGTATATCTTGTATATATCAAACCGATTTGTACAGATGTTTGTGCTGAAAAGGTATTTGTAAAGTGCTTCTGTTTGAAATGTATCCCCAGTGTGCCCTACTGGAGAGAAATGTACATGCGCTATTGTAAATGTTTAAATGTAAATGTTTCAACAGAGGAATCTGTAAAACAGGAGGTTAACCTCAGTCTAGCAAACTTTAAAATACATCTGAAATTAAATCAGTTTATGAGCTAGGTTATAAAGATGCTATCTCACAGGTTTCAATGCAGCCAGCTACACAGTCTGTACTAGGAAGCTTTCTGTATTGTCTTTGGGGTGAATTAAATACTACTTTGGAAGAGTGGAGGTATGAAGTTGTTTTATGACTTCCAGCACCTGCCTCCGATCTGAGCAAAAGCCCTTGTGTGTGTATTTTTACAGGGAGGTGCTAAATCCTGCTAGTTTCCAGCAATGGGGGTTTGCATGGGAACTAGAAGTCAGATGACCAGAAGTGATGTCATTCTGCAAGCTATCCCAAAAGTAATATTTTAGATATTATTTTGAGAAATCTCTTAGTGAGACTGAGCATTCTGTATTCTGTCTTGGGCCTGACAACAAGAAGGAACATTCATCGCATCATCTGTCTTGCTCTATTAAGTAAGTAGGGAATAGTATAATTCCCTTAGATTCAGTCAGGAATATCGTGAAGCTTAATTTAGATATTGTTTTTCTATATTTTTCTGAGTCTGTCCTGCAATGTTATTTTAAATATTTCCTGTGATTTTGAACTCTGATGTCACTCTGAATTGATATTTAGTATTGTCTTGTTCTTTTATTATTTATTATTAAATATATTTAAACCTTTCAATATGGCTAACCTTTGTAGAGATAATTAAGCTTTGAGAGTATTTGCATATTTATTTGGTGATACTGTGTGGGCCACTCCTAATAGCTTTGCTGGCAGCAGTGTCTGGTGGCAGTGGTAACTACCTTATAGTCTGGGCAAAAGGGGGCATAGCAAGTAAACCTGTGCCAGCCTTTCCCAAGTGTGTGTGTGTGTGTGTGTGTGTGTGTGTGTGTGTGTGTGTGTGTGTTTGTGTGTATGTGTATGTATGTGCAAATCACATCTCAAAGAGTGTGTGTGTCAGCTACTTTGGCAGGGACGTGAATCACTGGTTGGATAGAAAAAGTGTTGGAGGACTTGTCTTGGAAACCTGGCTAAGGACTCAACTCTATAGCTTTATGGGTTTGTAGGTTTATAGATTAGTACTAGACTAACTGCCCTTATGGGCCATTTTAAACCTAGCCAATTACTCCATGTCAGAATTAAACCCCATACCTTGTGTCTATAAGGTAAACACCTTAACCATTATGCCAACCTCCCACTCCCCTAGCTGTGCTAGTGGGGAGTCTTATTGGGGATATGGAGAAAGAGAGAGGAACCAACCTTTTACTGGCTGTGTTCCCTGTGTGGTCTTACGGGAAATTGTGCTTGATTGTACTTGATGCAGAGAGCTGCATCTGGAAATACTGGGTGTGTACCTGTTATCCTCCCAGTGAATGTTCCCCACTGGTGCCAGTGGTGAGGATTGAGGTCCCTTGATTACTCACCTAGAGGTGGAAGCTCATCACATTATTCACCAGGGAGACAATAGAGTAGTGCACCACAGTTCTACTGAAAAAAATAATTACTTATTATTGATATTAATCAATATTATCCTGTGATACCACTGTACTCAAACCTTCATCAGTAAATGTGAAGGTTTATCAGGTCAAAAGAAAGCAGAAAGCCCCTCCCACCAATGACTTCAATGGAGAAAGGACAAATGTACATATACCCAAAATTAGTTTCCCACATGAACCAGCCAAGACCATGGCACAGAGGGATGATCCTAACTGAAAACTAGATGAGCTGACATCAGTTAATGACCTGGGTATTAGAGAACCTGGCCAGAGTGGGTAGGACTGAGCAGTCACCATCAGTTTGCCCATCATAGGGGAGGGATTGAGGCAGTTTGGTTTGCTCCACTGATTACATCCAGTGGAGGCTGTGCATCACAGAAAAAGGGCAGCACAAACAGGTCATACATGCACTCAGCAATAAGTGCAACAGGAGTATAGCTAAAGTTAAGAACATGTTTATGAGTAATCACTAGGCTTGTGGCTTAGGAGACCATTGGGAAGCTTAGCCAAATTATCCAGCAGAATTGTGATGTATAAGCCTCCCTGCCCAAGAAGAGCTATATCACATACCCCGTGGGTAAATATGCAATCTCCCATCCACTTGGTGAGTGTGGATTTAAAGGTAACTAGCTTTCTGCTTTGTTAATGTGCTGATGAGCATTTGTCCAAGGACTGGTATTGTGAGACATCTATATGTCAAGGCTAGTACAAGGAGTAGAAAGCTAGTGCATGCAAAACCCTTGATAGCTGCCTGGATGACAGCTTTTCATGACTTGTTGTTATCCAATTTTCTGGTTGTTATGCAATGTGGAATAAGTGAACTTGACTGAGTATAGGAAAATTTATGGTTAGCATGCAGTATAGACAGAAAAGAAATGGAACAAATCCCCACCACATCCTGTCCAAAATCATAGTTCTTCACAGTCTTCTGGATTCCCTCTAAGAATATTACTTTTTTAAAAGCAACACTATACATAAGGGAATATTTTGTGTAGCCTTCAGGGAATAACTCATCTCCTAAGCAAAGACATTTAGAGAAAATGAAGCCCAGTAATTATAGTGGGCTGTGCATTTATTTAATACAATAAAGGATCTTATACATACCAGCACAAAAGACCACCAATAATAAAAATACAAAAACAAAATTACACTGTTTCCAGCCGGTTTGAATAATGAATGTAATTGGAAGGTTTTTCTTTAAAAGCTTTTAAAACTGTGATTAATTGTTTAATTGATTTAATCAAATGTAAATGTGTGTAACATATATATATCAGAACCATATGGTGACTGTATTCTTTCTCCTGGAAGGCTTATTTGTATCGAGGCACCAGAGTTTTTTATTAAAAGTTCTTCTTACATAGATCGTGGTGCAGCTTTTTATTCCTGGCTGAGTAGTCTGTTTTTGTATTTTTATTATTGGCGGTCTTTTGTTGTGTATCCATGGCCAGTGAATCTTTACAGCAGATGACACATATTTCTTGAGAAGATTTGTTGGTTTCTACCTCTATTCAGCCGTCTGGTTTGTCTGCTGGGGTCTGTTCTATGGAAGCAACAGCAGGTACTTCATGCAGCGGTTCCGTTAAGTTTTGGGAACGTCTCTTGGAAGAATGAAGAGATCTCCCAATCCGTTCCAAGAGGTGGGTAAGGCAGATTCTGTATACCTGTCTACGGCAGATCGTACCTTTTTAAAGTCCTTGAGTGGTTGTTATTTAAAGAAGATGCTTTACACTATAATATACTGGGTCTGCAGAAATATCTTGACATTGATGTGACTCCTCAGGATTTAAGATTTGTAAAAAAAAAAACCCATGACACCTTTTGATACCTCTGACCCAGTAGAAGCGGATTTTGAAAAAAGATGGATTTCTGCTGCCCATAGATGTGTCAAGGAATGGTTATTGATTTTGGTGGAAAGAGACAGTATCAGACAACGTAAAGTGAAGGAGAATATTGCGGCTGTTTGTGTTACTCTATCTGGGCAGTTAGGTGTTTCTCGGTTTGAACAGTTACTCTGTTCTTTGAATGTAAAAATAGAAGAAACATCTACAGACATAATAAAAAGAAAAATCAATAAACTTCAGTGGGACATCTGAGACTATGATTCCGGTATGGCTTTTAAAAAAGCAGCCAACCAGGATCAATCCAGAAGATATAAAAATACTTCCGGTAAATTTAGGAAATGGCATAATGTCTTGTTTGCATCAACGGATGGTGCAGGTACTTTGGCTGAATCCGATATAGACAACAGTGATTATTCACCATTACCAGCACCGAAACAACTGTCCTATTTAAAAAATAATTTTGTGGTCAAGGTAAACAACCGGGGAAACAGACCAATGGATACAAACGTCATTTTGATGGAAATAGAGATGAACAACAATACTGACGACAGAGTAAGAGGACTAAATATTGATTTTGAAAATGTTTGTAGTGTTATTAAACAAACAAATGTATGTGAAATTCATAGCGCTGTTTTGAATTTGTCTGGAGTTGACTTGAGTGATATGGAAATTTCCGTATTGCAATGTTTACTTTAGTTTATTCCTCCTTCTCCTCCCAGAGTGCATTTTCTAAAGGCTGAATTTTTTAAGCTGGTTAGGAAATTGTACTTGGTTGATCATTATGAATGTGATACTAATCATAAACATGAGAATGAATTATTGGATATGTCTATCAGTGAAGAGGATGAATCAGATTTCTTTTTTTCTTGTAATTCCTCCACTGCTTCTTTAGACAATTTTAATGCATATTGTACATTGGATACAGTGAATGTTTTATATAAAAGTACTTTCATCCCCCCTTTTTCTAACCAAATTATACAGCAATTTTCAAAAATGATTTATTTTGCAATGGAAAACAGGATGAAGGAGTTTGCCATCACAAAGAAAAATGTATTGTATAATTTGAGTAAAAGTGAATGGCAAGCATTATTAAGTTTGTGTAACAGACAAGATATTGTAATAAAACCTTCAGACAAGAGTCAGACAATTGTTTTAATGCATTATAAACAATATCTTAAAATGTGCATGGACCATTTGTCTGATGGGACGATCTATAAGGTAATTAATGATAATAAGTTTTACTTGGCTGTTCAAAATTTTAAGGAATTAATTGACAAGTGCTTTAGATTGGGCTAGTTTACCAGGCAGGATGTTAAATGTAAATTTGATACTGAGGGCAGCTCTTTGGCTAGGTTCTACTGCTTGCCTAAAACTCACAAAAATCTCAGATTACCCCCTGGTCAACCCATAGTGGCGGCACATAATTATTTTTGACATAATATTGGAGTATTTTTACATTCCTATCTCCTTAAATATGTTGTAAAATTAGACTCTTACATCAAAGATACTTTCCATTTTTTAGATGAATTGAAAAATATCCAATGTGAAGATGGTTATTATTGGATAGTACTAGATGTAAAGAGTCTTTATACTAGCATTATTCATATGTCAGGAATTGAAGCTCTTAAGGTTTTCTTGGGAGATAGTCCTGTTAATAACTATATTATAGAATTAATTTATTTTTGCTTAACTAATAATTTTTTTTTTATTTAACAATTGTACCTACCAGCAAAAACAAGGAACTGCCATGGGTGTGTCTTTCACACCCATGTATGCCAACTCATTGATGGAACTTTTTGAAATTGAATTTCTTTATAAATCTAGTTTCTTTAAGAATTTTGTAGTCCTTTTTTGTAGGTATATAGATGATTTGATTTTTTATGTAAGGGGGTGCCGATTTAGCCCCCCCATTTATAAATGGCTTGAATGTAAATCAATTTCAATTAGAATTTGCTGGTTTACAAATGGGGAAATCAGTGATTTATCTAGATGTTAAACTAGAAATAAGGGGGAATGCTATAGTTACTGGTATACATAGGAAATGTACCAGTGATGTCTGTATTCTAGATAGTAAGAGTTGCCACCCTCCACACACCATACAAGCTTTACCCTATAATGAGTTACTGAGGGTGAGCAGATTATGTAATGATGTTAATATCTTGGAAAAAGAAATCTTAAATATCTGTGTTGCCTTTAGGCATAGAGGGTATGATGAAATGTTAATTATCAATTCTGCGCAAAAATAGCTGAATTTTTATTCAGGTTGTACTAATTTTTCTGTGGAGAGAATTAATGAAAGTAGAAATAGAGATGTGGTACAAGGTAGTAGAAAGGTATACTTTGTAACTTTGTACAACATCCTAAGTCATGAAATAGTAGACATCATTAAATATTATTGGCCTTATTTGACTAATAATAGGGAGGGTGTGAGGAATCTATATAGGGTTCCATATGGCTGTACATAATATATTTATGCAGCCGGGTGATAAGTTGACTATACACCCGACTAGTTGTGGAACCTTTCCTTGTGGAAGATGTTCGGTCTGCTCTAATATAATTAGATCTTTTGATAACATTAATAAAATTCGATTTTGTCCAACATCTACGTATTTCTGTACTACTAAATCAGTAGTATAGGTTCATAGGTTCATAGGTTAGTACTAAGCTAACTGCCCTTGCGAGCCATTTTAAGCCTAGCCAATTATCCCTTGTGGAACTCAAACCCTGCACCTTGTGTTTGTAAGGCAAACACCTTAACCATTAGGCCACCCGCCCATATATCATGTCCTTGTGACCTATTTTACATAGGGGAAGCAAAGAGAATTTTTAAGTTGAGACTTCAGGAACATGCCAGGGATATTAGAAATAATAACCTTATAAATCCTATTGCCCTGCATTTTAACCTTAGACATAACAGTGATTCTTCTGTTCTAAAAGTTTGTATTCTAGAACAGATTTTAGGTGAAGCTGAGGGGATTGTAAAAAATAAATTATTATATAAGGAAATGTATATTTTGAAATTTAATACACTGTTTCCAGCCGGTTTGAATAATGAATGTAATTGGAAGGATTTTCTTTAAAAGCTTTTAAAACTGTGATTAATTGTTTAATTGATTTACTCAAATGTAATTGTGTGTGATATATATATCAGAACCATATGGTGACTGTATTATTACTCCTGGAAGGCTTGTTTGTGCTGAGGCACCAGAGTTTTTTATTAAAAGTTCTTCTTACATAGATCGTGGTGCAGCTTTTTATTCCTGACTGAATAGTCTGTTTTTATACATACCAGCACCCTGATCCCCAATCCCTTGCTTCCAAAAAAGCTGTCCATATAGGTAGCGTGTTAGTGGACATGCCATATTTATATAATAATCTGCTCCAGGCAGCATTTCTCCAGCCTTCAACCCTGTAGATCAGAGTGTGTGATATACCTTTAACAAGCATTCCAGTCAGTTGCCACGTGCATATAAGTACTGAGCATGTGCAAGCAAGAGTGCCATTTTGAGTGAGCAGCCAGAGTGAAAGCATGCAATTATGCAGTCAGTTAGTTAGTTAGATAATTTAAGTTCAATGTTCCTGCCATCCAACCTGATGTGTTTATATACAATGAACTACTTAAATGAACACACAAGCCTCAACATCTTCTTAATGTACACAAGAAGAGTGACAAACCCAACGTCATTAACATCATTTTCTTTTGACTGAGAACAACTATGGCTAAAAAGTCAATGCCTCTAGAAGTTTGGAGATAAGATTTCTAAACTACTTAGCCCACATGTTGTTCTACTAGACTGTAGTTCTGAACCAGCTGCATTAAATTTACAGCCTGTACCAATACATACCTCTCAACTGTCCCTGATTTTTAGGGCTGTCCCTGATTTTGACTGTCTCTCTCTCTCTCTCTCTTAATCCCTCCCAAAACTGGTGACTTTTGGAGAAAAGGTAAGTGAACCTGTAAATAGGTATTCCATTCCCTACACCCCACTTTTCTAGAGCTTTTACCACCAGTTACATGCCATTCTACACAAAAAATAAATAAATAAATTAAATAAATTAAATAAATAAATAAGCAAGCCTTTTTAGAAGCCACATTAGAAGAGGACAATCTTTATCATTGTTGTATCTGGATGGATGGCAAAGCAGCAGTAGACAAAATCCTGGTGATGGCTACTTGGACTAATACCCACCTCTTTACCTATAATCCTGTGAAGTAGTTTTCAAGAAAATATTGGATGGTTTAAGTAGCTCATTCGTACTTTCAGTTTCTTATATTTGGTATGCCCACAGTTCTGAGAACATTTCCCAAATGTGTAGCTGTTGTCTCTACTCTCATTTAAGAAAACAAACATATTAAGCTTTCTTCACCTGGATGATTGACAATAGCAAAATTCAAGGAACAGTTACTTCAATACCCTCAAAAAATAACCCTGCCATACCTCCCAACCATACTGAATTACTCAGTTTTTACCGAGTCTTGGGGCTCAAATAATGGGGTGCCACAATTCCCAAGTGGCACCCCTTCATTTACGATTTTTTCCCAGCTTTTAAAAAAATGTTTCTTTTCTTTTCGCATTTAAGCTGATGTCATCATGTGTACAATGATGTCAGCTCCATCAGCCTGACAGAATTGAGCTCAAGGGCTCAGTGCATGCATTTCAGTAATGTATGAATGGATTTCCGGCTGACTGTGAGTGGGGAAGTACAGATGGATTTATATTTCAGCTAAGCATTTCCAGAGCTCTTTATTGTGACTGGAGTTGTTTATTTCCAGGGTCTTTAGCTCATGAAATAAGCTTATTGTATTATTTGTCTGCTTTATTTTCTTGTATTTTCAGAGCAAGCTGCAGAGTTTCGTTTATTTCCAGGGTCGAGCTGCTTTGTATTTAGTTGCAGCAGAGTTTATTTCCAGTGGAGTTGCTTTTTCCAGGGTCTTTTCTTGTATTTTCAGAGTGAGCTTTTTCCAGGGTCTTTTCTTGTATTTTCAGAGTGAGGTGCTTTGTATTTATTTGTGCAGAGTTTATAGGGTCGAGCTACATTTTCCAGGGTCTTTAGCTG
Organism: Protopterus annectens; assembly: GCF_019279795.1. Taxonomy (NCBI): domain Eukaryota; kingdom Metazoa; phylum Chordata; order Ceratodontiformes; family Protopteridae; genus Protopterus; species Protopterus annectens. The sequence goes on from NC_056726.1 coordinate 1,264,865,987, forward strand.
CAGAGTTTCCAAGCTGCTTTGTTTGCTTCAGAGAGTAAGGTGCGTTTGTATTTATTTGTTGCTTTCCACAGGGTCTTTTCTTGTATTTTCAGAGCGAGGAGCTTTGTATTTATTTGCTGCAGAGTTTATAGGGTCAAGCTGCTTTTTGCAGGGTCTTTAGCTGCAGAGTTTCTGAGCTGCTTTGTTTGCTTCAGAGTAGGGTGTGTTTGTATTTATTTGCTGCTTTCCAGGGTCGAGCTGCTTTGTATTTATTTTCTGCTTTCCAGGGTCAAGCTGCTTTGTATTTATTTGCTGCTGCAGAGTTCAAAGGTGTGTGTGTGTGTGTGTGTGTGTGTGTGTGTGTGTGTGTGTGTGTGTGTGTGTGTGTGTGTGTGAGTGTGTGTGTGTAAATGCCCCCAGGTGAATACACCTGGTGGCTAGAGGTACTCATGCTTAAACCCAGTACCTTGGGTACAGGTCAAAAGATCCTAAAGTCCCTAGCCACCACCACTTCTGAATTTATGCCTCATATTTTTGTTCTGTTCCTCATTAAATCTGTGATTTTCAGGATTTTTGTGGCAAATCACTGAAGAATTGAATTCACTAAATAATGACAGGCATTTGAATTTCAGACTTCATATTCTTCAGAAATTAAATGGTAACACAAAACCTTTTATTCTAGCAATTTTCTAAGTTTATTTTCGGGCTGTATTCTCCCATTATTGGCTTTATCCAGGTTTTTTGTGCTAAGAGGTATAGAGCTATGCTGAGAAGTGAGAACTGAATTCACTAAATGATATTCATTTAAGTTTCAGCCTTCCTATCTTTCAGGAAACTGCTGATTTGGCATAGTGGTATGTTGCTGTGATTGTAGTGCACAGAGTCCTGGGTTCAAGACTTGGCAGTGAAATGTATGGTGTTGACACAACATTTTATTCTAGCGACTTTCGAAAATTATATAAGCAACGTTAAAAATGTGTCCCTGGTTTTTGGCCTTTTGCCCCCCCCCCCAAAAAAAAAACTGAAATTGAAAATAAATGGGAGAAGCTGTGTAAGATGCCTATGGCTTACACTACTGTCATTACATATATATATATATATATATATATATAGATATATATTGTGTGTGTGTGTGTGTGTGTGTGTAAGTAGACTTTTATGATGGAAATGTTATGAATTGGGCAGTTTTGTCATTATTGGTTCATGCATTTTGTTTCATTGCCTACTGGAAAAATGTTCAAACAATAAATTTAAAATGCACTCTGACTTAAGTCTAACAAGTGTGCTGTATTATACAAGGAATATAATTTAATAAAGTCAGGAAGGTGTATCAAAGAACACATGTATGTTTCTTGTTTTGTGTGCAAGGGGCCTATGATTTGAAAACAGCCCAAATGTAATCTTTATCCACCACTAGCCAGATGCATTTTCTTTGATGTGGTGTGGGTTTCAATGCTGTTTTCAATTAATGTAAGTTTCAAGGGCAGAGAAGTTTTAATGCCAAGTGTATTTTCATTGTGAGACAGTATTGCTTTGTTTAGCAGATATCTATTAGTGTTTGTGCATTGTGCTATAAAATGTAAAAATAAAATCCAAATAATCATTGTAGAAGTAAAGCAGTATGCACACATTAGTGTTTATGGTAAATGGGGTGAAATAGCCAGGTAATGGGACATTGGAATGGCTGCAGGGGGACTCTGGTGCCATATTTTGGTTGTCTGTTCTTCAGTTTGCGTTTGAAGCTTGGTATCCCACAATTGCACTGGAGTGGGTGGGGTTACATAATTATGTTTGCACATTTTATGTTAATCAGCATACAGATTTGCACCTATTTTTCATAAGCCTTGTCCAGATTTTTGATGTTTGCAGGTTGAGAGGTATGAAACCTTCCCGATTTTTGACCATCACAATTAACTATAAAAAGACATCTCCCTTGAATGTCATTGAAATAGTAACCTGTCTGGGGTGGTCTCACAGTCTGTTTATTTATATGCATTTATTTATGTGCTTATTCATTTATTTGTGTTTTTAACCAGGATAGCTAACTGATCCACAAAGATCCATTTTAGCATTCTCAGGAGATGCAAACCTGACTGGCTGACAGCTGGTACAAAAACTGAGTTAAAGTATAGTAAAATAAATTCACAAAAGTGAATACAAAGGGATACCAACAAAAAGGCTGTAAATATACAACAATAAGTTCACACAGAGCTTTTGTGGAATATTATATTGCAATGATTGTATAGAAATATATAAAGAAATATGTAAAAAAAAGTACATTTTTTGGGAGTAAACATTGAATATATAACAATATATAAAGTTACATGATAACTGATACAACTATCAGTGAGAAGTAATAGGTTACAGTGTGACAGATAAAATTAGGAGGAGGTGAATTCAGAAAATTTCAGCAGGTGTAACTCTTAAAAGGAACTGGGTAGTGTATAGATAAACTATAGGAAAGGAATTACGTCGAGAGCATGTTCCTAAATTCTTTGTATGTGCCTAAGTTACATATGTCAGCTGACAGTCAATTCCATAGTTTCTTTGGTAGGTTTAGATTAGCAGTGGTATATTTATAACCGATTAATACGTAAGGTGTGGTGTGCCCTTAAACAGCAATCTGCGACTTAAGCGAGGGGGGAGGGTGTCATTGTTAAGAGTAGAGTATGGTAACCAGCTGGCATGACTTAAGGTTATACATAGGTATTCAGTGCGAAGTGTCACGTAGAATAAAATGGCAGATCACATTCTTGGTGGAGGTATAGGCAAGTAGTGTTATGCCGTACTTTAACTAGTATTATAGAAAGTTTTTACCAATGACAGAAAGCCTGCTGGGTGAAATGGTGTTATATCCTGCTGCAGCCATGTAGATTTGAGTTAATTAATTTTAGCTATAATATTATAAAGTAAAGGTAAATTTATGCTGAGTTTAAGAGGGATTCCTAAATATTTAAAGGAATGAGCATGTTTGATAGCTTGTTTGTTTTATGATAAGGGTATTATAAGCAGAATAATATTGTTGAATCTTTGTGGTTTGCCAAAGAACATATTTTTAGTTTTCTTAGCATTAAGTGTTAGTTGTTTTTCAGATAACCATGGATGTAGATTGTTGAGAATGGCCTGAGGTTTATATAAGGATCACGCATGATTAGAAGTAGTATTAAAGAAGACAAGAGAAGACAATGAAGCATTTGTACATGTCATAGCTGGCATTATGTTTGATTTTGTCTGAGCTTTATGTTACAAAGCCAGAATTAATATATATCATTAATACTTCCATTCAACTGAGTCAAAGCCCCTGCTTCCGTTCCCATTGGTATGCAGTTTCCATTCAGTTTTCTAAAAGTACAGAAACAAAAGGCAAAAGCAATGTATACCTTGTACGTGGTTGCATTCTCTGTGATTTATTACTTTTTAAAACTCATGTTGCAAATCTTGAAAGGTTTAGTATATGGTGCAGGCATGGCAACTGCTGCAGACAAAAGTAGGTAGGAATTCAGCTCCAGTTGATGTATTGTATTTTTTCTGTTGAGCATTGTTCCATCATTCTAAAGCTGCTTTGTTGGCAAAAAAGGTCGAATGGCAATTAGAAAAAGAGTTCTGTTTCCACAGATTGAATACTGTCTGTCTACAATAGCCATTGCCTCAAAAAAGAATTCTTCATCTCTAAAAACTGAAGTCAGTAACACATGTAGATTCATTAACACTCATGCAAAAGCCAAATAGATCCCAGTTACTCAAAGATTCAAACTAGTAACTGAGATTGAAAGGTAGAAAAAATGTATTTAAATGTAGTAAGTCTGAGACGGCCATTTCTCAGAATATTCCCTTTCCTCCAAGTTATGTTGATCTTAGAGTTAGTACATATAAGTTCAGGGGGACTGGGAGGCTTGTTTGAAAGAGAAGAGCAATGTTTGATATCTGTTCTTCTGCATTTTTGGTCTTTTTTTTCCAACACGTTGGCACTTGGCACTGTGAGTGCATTTATTTCAGTAGGGAGCCAGTCAAACTCTTCAACCTATAAAACTATAGTCTTTTCAATTCTTTCTAAGCCATCTTACCAAATGCACCTCCAGCTACAATCATAAGTCACTCTGCACTACCACAACCACATTCCTAATGCCTAGACCTAGACTCCACCTAACAGCTCATAATTTTTTAGTATTAGGACCCCACACTTGAGAACCTCTCTCAGCAAACCTTAATACTTTCCACCCTACATTTAGAGCTAACTTTAAAAAAATTTTAAATAAAAATAAAATAAAATAAATAAATTCCTATTCAAACATACACTTGTTTGAAGAGCAGTGCCATAACCCGAACTTTCAACTCACCACCTCGACTCCTAACTCCTCTGTCTTCTTATCATTCTACTCTGAAGAATTGTCATGTTCAAGCTGCCTAACTTGTACCATAGTCAGGTATACTTCCCCTTCAGCCTTCTTTCCCCACCTTCATCTTTATTCACACTTGTTTCTGTCTCCTTCTCCCCTTTTTATTTCTTTTTCTATCTTCCTGTTATTTTCCATTATGTCTTCTTTCTCTTCTTATCTTAATCCCTACCTATTTGAAAATACTGCAAATGGCATTAATATACTTAATGTTAAGAATTACCTGTCACTTAGTATTGTTTACAAATTATTTAAAACTCTCTTATTGTTCCCTAAATTTTTAGGATTTTCATATAAATTCTCTGTATCATTTTAGTCGCTTTATTTATATGTAAAATATCTGTCTTTTCTGTATTTTATTTTATTCCAGGCTGAGCTTGTAAATGTTTTTTTTTTTTAGATCAGTGTTTTCTACACAAATTTAAATAAAAGAAAATATACTACTAACACAAAAATATAGGTGTGACTTGCTCCACAATAGCCTGTAGAGAGTATAATTTATTTATTTAGTTAACATTTGTTTACCAGGAAAGTCATACTTGGAACAAAGCCAATTTTTAGTGGAGGCTCAAGGAGAAATGCTCCAGTTGCATGTCTTTGTAACATGGGAAGAAACCGGAGTACCCGGAGAAGACCCACATGAATGCAAGAAGGACATGCAGACTCCGCACAGAAGGCACTCCAGCAGAGAATCGAACTGGAAAACCTCTTGGTGTGAGGTGACAATGTTACTGCTGCACCACTGCGCCATCCAATTTGTATCATATAAAAATTCAATAATTTTTATGAAAAAGCTTGCTATATAAGGTCAGTATTTCATATCTGTTGGTCTTCTGTTGGACGCCAACTTTAGCTGTCACTTAACAGTGGCAGACCCTTTATTCACAGCCCTAGACGGAGCCCACCACAGCACTTACCACATGTTTTATTACCTCCACTGAACCACTGCATTATAAATAAAATAAATCTTATTTAAAAGTGGATTGTAAAGAGTTACAATCCTATGTACCTGCTATATCAAGACATTGGCCCTATTCCTCAAGCTCTAGAACTGATAGACTTGGCTTACTTTGAGCCCTAGTAAAGACACAATTAAGATCTCAAACCATGGATATACTTCCTTGCATAAAATCTCTAAAGGGATATATAAAATATTTCTGCTCTTGGCTATTCTCAATCCTTGGTGTAGGACAAGGTTTAAACTCATCTATTTCTGATTCAAAGAACCCCTTATGGCCACAAGAGCACTAGACATCTCAACATAACTTTCCTCCAGGATAAAAATCTTAAAAAAGGCTTTAGAATATAGCTATGAATCTCCTGTCCCCTAGTATGATGCTAAATTGTTGCTAGAACTTGATAGCTATATTTCATTCACATGTATTTTTTTTAAACTAAGATGAATTTCCTTCAAAATAATATATCTAATACTGAAGATTAGAGTCACAGAAATAATACAGAGCACATGATAGGACAGAGAAGCCCAGGTTAAGTGAAATGAGCTTTAAATCCAAACAGATAGAAAAATATCACTGGAACATTTTTATTAGGGTCATAGATCTGTAGAATAAAAGGTGTGTTGTACCTTTAAGAGGCATTTCCAAGATCTATGTGCGCATATAAATACCAAGCACGTGTTAGCTTCAGTGCCATTTTGAAGGTGTAACCAGAATATTAACATGATCTTTGTGCATGATAGCTAATCTGTTTATAAGTTAAAGTTACTTAACCTCATTTATGATGTGTTTGCATGCAATAAAGCTGCTTGACCAAGAACCCACGATGCTCACCTGTTTTATCCTGACCTGGTGAGTGACATGGTGTCAGAACTGGGATTGCAAAGACTATTCTTCAGAGCCACAAGATGCAGAGGTAATGGTGATGCTAAACTAAAATAACCTAGAGCAAAAAAGGGCCAGAAACAAGTTAAAGGTAATAAGAACACATATGAATGGTTTATTTATTAAAAGAGGTTACATGGAGCATTACAAGGGCACAAAACATATTGTTAAGCAAACGGATAGGCCAGAAATGTTTATTAAGCAAATGGGAAATATGAAAGAGCTCATTAATCAAACAAACTGTTTGAAACCAAGTTATTTGATAAAACAAGCATTAGAAAAGTATGTAAAGGGTTCAGAATTACCTCAGAGTTGCAAAACAAGCATGCTTAAAATAAGACGAGCATGTTTAGAGTTAAAACAAGCACAAGAAAGTATAGTGGGCATGAAAAGAGATTAAATGAGCAAAATGAATATAACAAAAGGGCAAAAAAGGCACATTAAGAGATTCAATGAGCAAAATAACTATAATAGAAAAGGCAGAAAAGGGCACATTGAGTATAAATAAAGCAAAGGCAACTACTGCAACTGTTTTGGCAAATTACTGTGTTTTAGCACAAATTACTACTTCATATAGGTCCATAGGTTCATAGGCTGGTACTAGACTATCGGCCCTAGGGCCAATACAAGCCTAGCCATAACAATTCCCTGGCTATTTCTTCCAGAATATTTACTTCCCTGGTCCCCTGTCTAGCAGGGTGACTGACATGATCCCTGGGGTGAATTTCCTATCTTCCATCCAATCGTCAAGGTTCCTTTAGAAGAGGGCCAAAGAGGCATTCAGCTTGACATGTATGGGCAGTCTATTCCAGAGTATGGGGAGTCACTGGGTCAGGAACCTATCCGTCCAGCATGTTTTGTTCATTGTGATGACCAGGTTTAGATCCCTGAAGCATGTGGCTCTGAGGGATTGGTATTTCTTTAAGTGTAGCATGTCCAACAGCTCTGGGTTTGACATGTATGTTAAGCAGAGCTCACCTCTAAGTAGGCAATATGCGACAGAGAATAGCTGGAGTTTTTTTAGATGGTCAGCACAGGGCATCTGCTTTAGGCTTGTGATTCTTTTAGTGATGTATTTCTGTGGCCTTTCTGGTTGTTGCAGATGTCTTGTAAAGTACATACCAAACAGGGAGTTGTACTCTATAATGGGTCTAATGAGGGGTGAGTACAGTGGGACAATGACATCCTTTTTTCTGGATGAAAAGCCCTTAGTGATGAGGTGTGCCATGTAGAAGGATTTCCTGACTGTTGTGGCGATATGGTTATCGAAGGTGAGACCACTGTCCACCTGTGTCCCTAGGTCTCTTATCACACTTTCGGTGTTTAGTGTACTGCCACCTATGTGGTAATTCATGGGTACATGTTTTTCTCCAAAGGGGGTAACTGTACTTTTCTTGGCATTGAGCTTGAGCCCATGGCTCTGGCACCAAACATCTGTTTCTGTAAGGCTCTTTTGTAGAGTATCCACATCATTTGAGGATTCAGTAATGGCTCCCACTTTGCAGTCATCTGCAAACTTTGTTAGCCAGAGTCCCTTAGTGCTGGCCTGTACTTCAGAGAAGTAGATGCCAAACAAGAGCGGTCCCAGGACTGAACCCTGAGGTACTCAACTTGTCACTTGTCTGGAGCTGGATTTTGAGTCAGCTACTTTTACAGTGGGGGTTCTGTAAGTAAACCAGTTGGCAACCCATCGAGTGACGTAGGGATTAATTCCCATCTTAGTACATTTATCTATGATTCCAGAGTGGGGGATGGTGTTGAAGGCCTTGGTGAGGTCCAGATAGGCTGTGTGGACCTCCTTCCCCTCGTTCACAGCTCTGGAGACTGATTTGAAGAAGTCAATCAGACTGAGGAAACAAGATCGGCCCTTTACGAAACCAAACTGGGTGGGGGTCCAGTGTTTGAAGGTTGCAAATGTCTTTGTTTATAAGTTCCATGATAATGCATTCCATGGCTTTGCAGATTAGGCTCATCAGACTGATGGGACAATAGTTCTCGGGATCCAAGGTGGATTCCCCTTTGTGGAGTGGGATAACTGTAGCTGTGCACCACTCATTGGGCATGAAGCCTGAGGTGAGGCTATGATTAAACATGACACTTAGGTGAGGTGCCAGTTCATTTTGTTGTTCATGTAGTACTCAGCCAGGGATGTCATCTGGTCCCATGGATGCTGTATTCTTAGCTTTGGAGAGTGTGTTTTTTACCTGTGTGGCCATGATTACCGGAATTTGGCAATCTTTTGGTATTGAGATGGGCCGTTTAGGGGGTGAGAGGGGGGTGAAATTGGCACTGAATCGATCTGCCAGGATATTGGCAATATCCTTGGGATCAGTATATCTAATACCATTCTGTTGTAGCTCAGATGCGATCTGAACATTGCCATTTAGATTCTTGACATAACTATAGAATTCCTTGTGGTTGTCCTTGGAATCTTTGGCAATTTTCGTAACTAGCTTTGGAAGATTTTATTAGAGATCTCAGCTTCTTACTGAGGCTGGTAAGGGAGTATTTTGCATCCTGGGATGGATTTTCCTCTTTTCTGCAACAGTTTCTTCCTTCTGTTGTATAGTTTGTATATGGCAGAGGACCACCAGATTGGCTTCATTTTTTTGGAGGAGAGTGTCTTGATTCTATTTGGAATGGCATGATTCATGCATGAGTGGATGTGCTTGTACAGTGCCTTAGTGTAGGATTCAGCAGTCAAGCTTTCAGTTCCAGTCTGGATGGGTGTGATGACGTTTGTCACTTCTGACTTGAGTAGCATGAAGTTAGCTTTGGAGAAGTTTTTTATGGAGGTTTCCCTACTGGAGGGTGGGGGTGGGATGTGGACATCAAGGGTGATTAACTTATGGTCAGATCTGACCAACGAGGATGTGACCACTAGTGTGGAGCATTGATCTCCCATGTTGGTAATGACCAGGTCTAGGATATTTGAGCCCCTGGTGGGACTATGGATTAGTTGATCCAGGGCGCTGGAATTTATGAATTCCAAGAACCGTTGAGCAAAGGTGTTGGTACCTGGGTAGTTTTCCCAATTAATGGCAGGGTAGTTGAAATCACCCAGTATTAGGGTATTTGGTTATATCTTAATATTTTCCGGTATGTTTAGAAAGGTGTAGTGAGAATCTTGGGGCATGGTGGGGGATCTGTAGCAAGCTACAATTTGGATTGCAGTCTTACCTATTGTTAGTTGCACCTGTAGATTTTCAGATGCATTGTGATGGGCAACTAGCCTGGAGGTGTGAATATCCTTGGTGAATATGGACAGTCCTCCACTTTTAGTGTTTCGGTCCTGGTTTGGTGGCCGAAAAGTGTGGTAGGAGTTGTAGCCTGGTATTGCAGGGGTGCTCTCTGGAGCCTTGAACCAGGTCTCAGTTACTGCACAGATATCAATATTCTCCATTTTTAGTAGTGCTTTGAGAGAGTGCATTTTGTGGTTTAGACTTCTCGCATTGAGTAACATTACCTTCAGATTTTGCATGCTTATATCTGTTACAGTGGTGGTTTTGTCCTTTGAGCCTTGCCTAAAAAAGGCACTATAGGGGTGGCAAGAGCCTTAGCCAGTAACCTGAATCCCAGGAGCGACAGGTGCAGACCATCTCTGGCAAAGCATTGTGGTTTGTCAATCATGTCGTCACAGGCAGACAGATACTGGATCCCCTCTGAATGACACCAGAATCTTAGCCAATTGTTGGTCAGTCATTTTGTCCTTATACTGTGCTATCATTCTGGGCGAAGGCAGGATGCTCCTCAGGGCTAGGTTCATACCTGCCTGGGCCACATGATCTGAGAGCTCTTCCATGTCTCATTTCCTGTAGTCCAGGGAGGTACATCTCAAGTCATTCACTCCAACATGGACAATGACAGAGTCATATTTATACTTGTTGTGGAGTGACTTGAGTGCATGCATGATGTGACAGATCCTGACACCCGACAGGCAGCTGACTGTAATTTTCTCCTTGTTCAGCCTGGTGAGTGGGACACCAATGTGCCTGACTATAGAGTCACCTATGACTAAAGTTTGGGTACGTTGTCTTGCCTTAGGGGCTGTAGTTGGGTGGCACACCAGTGTTGTGAGCTATGTGACACTTTGGTTGTGATTAGTGTTTGTTTGCGTTTCAGCTTCGGAGGTCCTTGTTGCTTGGGCAGGTTAATGTTAAGGGCCTCCACATAAGTGGGTTTGTGTTACTATGTGTGGATGTTGGTGGCATGAGCTTTGAAGGACTATGTATGGCTTGAGGTGTAGTGCAGGTGTTAACCTTCTCCTCTTGACTGTCTAGCACAACCTTGGGTGGAGAGAGCTTTGCTTCCAGTTTGGCTATGTAAGTGCATCTCTTGCAGGTTGTAGTGTTGGGTGATAGGAGGAGATGGTTGTCTGTGTACATCAAGCAATTGCTGCATTGCCGCAGTATGCCCAGATTCACCAGGTAGACAGGAGAAGTCACTGGAAGCCGACCCTTGGACATGCCTGGTTCGGTATTTCTTTTGTAAAGTACAAGAGCTGTTTTCCCTTACCTTGACAAGGTACTTTGCAGTTATAGGCTGTTTAGTGCCTATGATAAATTTCTCCTTATTAACAAGGAGAGCTGAGTGCTTGTATCACTTTAAGGCTTCCTAGTGCTATGTATCAGATTAAGGCTTCCTAGTGTTTTCCAGCAGGTTTTAGAGCAAGTGCTAGTCACAGGGATTCAGATTTTAGAGGTACTACTAAGAAACCAGCTAGTTCTAAGGAAAAGTTTGAAGAGCAGACTTTCTGGCAATGGTAATAGTTTAAAGTGCTAGACTAATAAACTAATAAAAGTGCAGGAGAGCAGAGAACTAGCAGATCTAAGGGAAAAAATTAAAGAACACCGCTCAGAACCTTACAAAAAGTCCTGGCTACAGCAAATCTGTATCTGGTCTACACTAGTGCCAGGAAAGGTAGGAACCAGTTTTTTTTTTTTTTTTTTCAGTAGAAAGTGAAGAGGCAGAAGATAATGAGATAATTCAAGGTTCAGAAGCTAAAGGGGTGGGCCTAAGCTAAAGGGGTGGGCCTTTGCTAAGTTCTCACTAGTAACAGTAGAATGAACTGATGTAATGTGACTGAAGGGGAGTGTCCAGTATCGACTTTATACCAGAGGCAGGTAACTCAAAGCAACCAAGACAAAAATACCACAACAAGAACTGGGAGGGTGGGTAGGAAAAAAACAAATCAAAAGTGCAGACAATAAATGAGAATAAACTCTTATCTTTTCTCAATATCACAGCTGGCAGTAGGTCAGTCTCTCTGCAGCGGCCTGAGGAACAAGTATATCTGACTTAAAACACTGGCTATGTAAGGGACAGGACAGAAACCAGACCAATTATCTAAACACTAACAGATGCAGGAATACCTTGGCTAGATAAAACCAGTTCTGTAAACTTTCTCTCACTAAGAAAACAGTTAGGCCTCTAGACAAAGGATTTCACTACAAACTGAGGTCAACACTAAGAGCTATTCAGCTATATCACACAACAAGAAGGAGAGTAAACAGTTGTACAGATTACAGAGATATTAAATCAAAAGTGCTGACAATAAATGAGAACGAACCCTTATCTTTTCTCAATATCACAGCTGGCAGTAGGTCAGTCTCTCTGCAGCAGCCTGAGCAAGCCTTGAACAGAATAATTAGAGGTGGTCAAAGAATCTCAAAGTGAGTACAAATGCTTACAGTGTCTGCTTATTACTATGCATTTGTTCCGAAGAATTTGTTGTGTGTAAAGTGCAACTATTTCATGAAGTGCAGTCAAGTGAAGCCATTTTGAAAAGTTTCTTGTGCCTGGGTGTGTCTGTCACAGAGTGCTGCCATTACAGAGTGTCTCTTGCACTATATATACAGAGTTGTTAGCAAAGTGCAGTCATTTTGGGGAAATTCCAGTGTGCTGTGTACTGTTTATTTGCAAAGTGCAATTATTTTAAGGTGTTTCTCACTCTGAGCTTCTCCTGCCCAATACATTCACAAATTGCAATGACTTTGAGGCAATACATTTACAAGGTGCCACTACTTTGAAACAGTTTATTCGTAGAATTCCATTACTTTGAGATAGCTTATTCGCAAAGTACAACTACTTCAAAACAGTTCAATCATAAAATGCCATTACTTTGAGGTAGTTTATTCACAAAGTACAGTTACTTCGAAGTGTTTCTTGCCCCCAGCTTCTATTGCTCAGTTTATTCACACTGTGCAGTTGTTCAAAATGTTTCTTAAAATGATGATAAATGACTTTGGCAGTAAAATGTTGATAAATGGCTTTGGCATTAAAGCAATTGATAGCAACCTGACTTTTGACCACCACGCTGCCTCAGTTGTACGGAAGGCTTTCTACATGGCTCATGTCATAAATAAGGGTATTTCATCCAGGAACAAGGAGGTCATAACATCCCTGTACTCTTCCCTTATCAGACCCATTATCAAGTACAATGCACCCTTCGGCATGTACCTTGACAAGCAGATGCAACAGTTGGAGACCACAGAGGTTCCTGACCAGGAAAATCCAGGGTATCAAACACTTATCCTCTACAGATAGGCTAAAAGTCCCGTCCCTCTACTCAGTCTCATACAGACTACTTAGAGATGACCTGTATCTGACATACAAGGCCATTTCAGACCCAGCCTTGATGGAGTTGCTGCATATCCGTTACTCGCACAACCCTCATGCAAGGCCTTAACCTGGTCTGTAACATTAATAGAACTTGTTGATGAGACAGATTTGTGTCTGAAAGACTCCCCCATATGTGGAATAGACTCCCTCTCCATGTCAGGCAGAGTACCTCTCTAGCCCTCTTTAAAAGGAACCTGCATGACTGGATGGGAAATAGAAAATATACTCCTGGGATGCCACCTGTGTCCCTGATGGACAGGGCAAGCAGGTGCTGACTTTGAGGGAACATGGGCAAAATTCTAGGCTAGGCTTATAAGGGCCTCCAGGCCAATAGCCTAGTATCATCCTATGAACCTATGGGGTCTATATTATAAGATTGAAGAGGCATTTAAGCGAACATCCATGGCAGTCCACAGAAATTAATCTCTGACAATGGTATGCAATTTACTAGTCAAGTGTTTCAGAAGTTTGCTAGACAATCGGACTTTGTACATGTTACTTGTAGTCCAGAGAATCCGCAATAGAATGGACTTGCTGAAAGTGCAGTACAGAGTGCAAAGCAATTACTTGAAAAGTCAAAGCATGATAATACTGATGTTTTTTTTAATGTACTCAATCTCAGAAACATACCCCATTACAAAATACTTGGCTCACTTTCTCAGAGACTTCTTTCTAGGCAAACCAGAACAACTTTGCCTATAAGTTCTTGTTTATTGAGGCCTAAAGCTAAGAACAACCAAGCCATTAAAGCCCAGTTATCTAGAAAGCGTTCTTCCAAAAGTCCAACTATGGCAAGTTGAGCAGATTTCTTCATCCATTGAAAAAAGGAGAGACAGTGAGGCTACAAACAGTGAAAGGTTTCGACCAGATTGGTCAAGTAACGAGTATTTGTGCAGAGCCGAGATCCTATTTTGTTAAATATGAGGGTGTGGAGTAGAGGAGAAATCTCAGGCATCTTTTTCCTGTAGCAGAACTGATCTTGCAGCATCGTACTTGTGATAAAGATTCTAACTCTTAGAGCAATCCAGATGATATTCCTGTTCCAGAACATGTCTTGACTTCTGTACTGTTCCAGCAGATGATTCCAGTGTTCCTAAGATTGAACAGTTAGCAGAGACAATCCCAGTTGCTAAACCAAATCACAAAGTTTATGTCACACAATATGGTCACATTTCAAAGCCTCGTGTATGTATATATGTATCTAGCTTTGTATAATTGCATGATGAAAATCATTTCTATGTAAATTACATATTCATTAATTTCAGTGACAATGCTAAACTTATTTTTCTCCAAGAGGGAGGATGTAGAATAACAGGTGCGTTTTACCTTTAATAAGAATTTCCAAGATCTATGTGCGCATATAAATACCAAGCACATGTTAGCTTCAGTGCCATTTTGAAGGTGTAACCAGAATATTAACATGATCTTTGTGCATGATAGCTAATCTGTTTATAAGATAAAGTTACTTAACCTCATTTATGATGTGTTTGCATGCAATAAAGCTGCTTGAGCAAGAACCCACGATGCTCGCCTGTTTTATCTTGACCTGGCAAGCGACAGATCAGTACTTCGTTAACTGCCCTTTTGGATCAGTTTAAACCTAACCTGTTACCCCATGTGAGAAGCAACCCCTGTGTCTCATGTCTATAAGTAAATCTCTTAAACATTAGGCCACTCTCCCACTTAATTTTGGTAGTTAAGACACAGTACATAGATTAGTCATTTGTCCCACATAGCTAATTTGTCTAAAAAGAATGGGCATTATTATTTAAGTATTCCGGTTTGTCCACTTATCACTAAGAGACAAGGCAGATAAAAAGAAATGAGAAAATATATACATAAAAGATATTAGAAACAATTCTAAAAACATATTAAAGAACTATATACAAATACACTGTACACCGTCCTGTATAAATATCCTGAAGACAAAAAAGAGAAATACACTGAATACACAGAATACACTGAATACAATGAATAAACTAAATGTCAGTATTTCCAGA